>NW_026260837.1:0-236207 GCF_024613125.1 Pisolithus orientalis | reverse complement strand
TGATGGTTCAGGTTTTGGGGTGCTTTGAAGTAGGTCAAGTTTTTATGGTTGGTGAAGACCTTGACTGGAAACAGGGAACCATGGAGATAATGTCTCCAGGTTTTCAGACCTCAGATAACCCCTAGAAGTTCTTGATCATAGATGTCATAGTTTCATTCTGTGGGGTTAAACAATTGGGAAATAAAGGCACAAGGTTGCCACTGGCCATTTGAGTCTTCCTGGAGGAGAACTCCTCCTGTTGCATATTTGGGCATGTCCATTGTGATTACAAATGGTCAAGAGGTATCAGGCATTTGGAGGGTCAGTTGGGCTATGAAAATCCTTTTCAGGAGTTCAAAGGTGTTTTGGCATTTCTTTGACCATTCCCAAGAGATGGTCTTCTTGGTATGGTCAATCAGGGGTCTGGCAATGTCCAAATAGTAGGGGACAAATCTTTGGTATAAGTTAGCAAATCCTAGGAAGGATTGCACATCTTTAACCTTCTTTGGGATGGGCCATTCCATGATGCCTTGAACCTTGACAGGGTCCATGGTAATGGTGTTTTCTTTTATGATCATACCAAGGTATTCCACTTCAGTGAGATCAAAATGACATTTTTCTAGTTTAAGAGGGAGTGACAGTTCCCTCATTCATTCCAGAACATGATGAGTTCTTTGTTTGTGTTCTTTGGCATCAGTAGAGAAGATGAGAGGGTCATCCATGTAGATGACCAGCTGTCCTTCAGTGATCATGTCTTGAAAGGAGTCATTCATGAATCATTGGAACATGGTGGGGGAGTTACAGAGACCAAAGAACATGACAGTCAGTTCAAAGAGTCCTTTGTGCATGATGAACACTGCCTTCCACTGGTCTCCTTCCTTGATCCAGACATTGTTATACCCAGATCTTACATCCATCTTTGTGAAGATTGATGCTCCTTTGAGTTTGTCAACCAGGTCAGAGATCAGGGGAAGGTTCAGGTATCTGTAGTCTTGGCAGGGACAAAGGGAGCCATCTTTCTTTCCAACAAAGAAGAATGGGGCAGCTTGGGGAGATTTGGAGGGATGAATTTTCCCTTCATGAAGGTTTTCTTTGATGAACTTTTCTGCCAACTCTCTTTCAGAAGGAGAGAGTGGGTAAGCCTTTGCCACCTTGGGGACAAAGTCCTCAGTAAGGTTTATGGCATGGTCATAGGGTCTGGATGGAGGTAGTACTCCATTGGAAGGTTTTTTGAAAACTGAGGCAAACCCTTTATAATCCTCAGGGAGGACTGCTTTCAGTTTCTTTTTTGCTTCTTCCTGTGCCAGTTCTGTGGCAGTGGTGATTTTTCTAAGAAGATTATTCCTAGGATTGGTCTTCTTGGCTTCCTCAATGAGTTTTCCAAGTGCCATTATGAAATGAGCACATATCATTTCCTCTTTGGGTTCCTCATAGTCCATGAACTTGTTTATCCCTTTCTTTTCAACAGGGGACACAAGGTTCATGATGGGTCCTTCAACAGCAACAGAGGAGACATTGTGGGATAGTTCTTTTGACCTGTCAGTCTTCTCATCAATAGAGAGGGTTCCCATTCTCCAGTTGATACAGGGTTATTTTCTTGCAGCCAAGGGAGGCCAAGAATCATGTTTTCTGATCCACAGTTGATGACATGGAAGAAGGACTGATGAATGAGTCCTTTGATCTTGAAATAGAGGGTGGCAGAAAACAAGATTCTTCCCTTGGAGTTCTGGGATCCATCTGCATATTTGGAAAAGATGGGTTTGACAAGTCACTGGGTGGGAATTCTATGCTTTCACACAAAACCCCAATGAATGCAAGATATTTCTGCATTGGAACCAACCAGTGTGGTGGTGCTGATGACTTTTCCAGTTCTTTCTGATGTGTAGAGAGAAATTGGAATTTGCATGGTATGATCTGGAGTAGAAGATACTAGTACAGGTGCAATGGAAATAGAGCTGTCCTTTTTACTGGAAACATCTGGCATCAACACAGAGTTCCCTTCTAAAAATCCTTTCCTAATGCCCTAGCAATGTTTACTAAGGCAATGCTCCATTTAGCATCAAACTTTTGTGCTTGACTGTACCAATCTTCAATCTTGGTGGGTGTGGTCTCTGACATGTAGATGTGGTTGATGATGAATGGTTTGAGACCTTGAGAGAAAAACTTGATCAACATCTTCCATGATGGTCAAGTCAGCAGTGGCAGTCCAGAAGTCCATGATGTATTGTTCCACAGAATCTTTCTGTATTAGGGTGCACATCTTTGAGATGGTGACACTGGCAGAGTTGGAGGAGGTGAATGATGCCTTAAAGGCTTTTGTGAATTTGGCAAAGGAGCTGAAGCTGGGGGGGTCTTTTCCAGGGATACCTTCTGGAAGGTTGCTGCCCAAGAGCAAGCAACCCCTTTCTTCATATGTGACAGAGTGAACACCACTTTCTTGGTGTTGATGTCATAGACTTCTTCATTTACCATGAGGTAAGTCTGGACTGAAAACAGCCAGCTCATGGCATTCTTCTGGTCACCATCAAAATCAGACAGGGAACCAATCTTCAATTCTGTGGCCTTGATGGCAGTGCCAGTCATGGCCTTTGATGATGAACCAGACATCATATTCAGGGGTGGGGGTGGAATTGAAGGTGTTAGGGTTGGTACAGGTGGGATGGGAGTACTGAGTGAAGAGAGGGACTGATTAAAGAGGTTTGAGAGGATACTGGGGGTAAATCCTCTATCTGGTTGTTCTGGTTCATTGGAGGATAGTCACTGTCAAGGGTTTGTACCCCAGCTGCAAAGGTGATGACTGCTACTGCCATGTGGATTTGCAGTACCTTGTCAAAGAATACCAGTCCAAGCCCATGCAAAGCCAGGACAACCTCAGAGAGTACCAGTGGAAATTTGCTAAGATCTCTGCTCTCCTCATTAAAACTAAAAAGCTTGCAGAGACAGAATGGGACTCCATGTTCCTACACAGCTTCCCAAGGGCCATTGCAGATCATATTCATCATCAGCTCTCTATAGTTCAAACTGACCTCCACCCAGATGATCCTTATGTTGTATATTCTGTCTTTCACATTTTACTTTGATCTGCATCTCACTTAGTATTATGGTATGCATTTAGCCATATTACATAATCACATTTGTTTTTGTACTCAAGTAGCATACTCACACCTCAGTTGGCTACTTAACCCAACTGAGGTGAGCACTTTCCACATCCTGTTGTTACACTCTGCTAATAGTCCTGTAGTATATATTCTACACCTTACCCACTTGCAGAAGTTGGCTGAGCTGCCAAGTTCCTGTTGACCAGATCTGCCCTCCATAGCACAGTTCTGACATTAGCAACCACAGCTCTGCCTGCCCCAGTGCACTCACTGACTTACCTCCCACAAGTGCCACCTGCTGGTACTGCTGTCAAACAAGAATACAACTTCCAAACACAGCACCTGCCACCACAATGCAGGCCTGGCTGCAGTTTCTGTGCAGACCCAAACCACTGGATGAGAATGTGCATGCTCATTGAAGTCTATATCCATGCCAGTAAGATCACACAGGGTACAGACAACTGTCTCTATCTGGCAGATGGAAGCAGAATTCCATGCTTCCCTGAATGTGACTCACTGAAAGATGCTGTTGACCGCATCATGGCTGACAGAGACCAGGCCAGTGCATGCACTGCAACTCCTGCTGCTCCATGCAACCCAGCCTCTCAGGGGACAGCCAACTTATTCTGTGTTGCTCATCCAGAGGTCAATGTGCAGTTGGAGATCCAGCCATCTGCCTTTCCAAACACTGTTCAGGATGTTGACGAATGTGCTGCTGACTTAGCCAACCCTGACTTTCAGGCATATTTCAGGCATATGTTGCTCAAGCATGGGCTACCTATCAGGCAGATAAAGGTAACAAAAGTGCAGTCTCTCATGGAAAGAAAGCCCACTTCAATGGGGTAGAGATTACAGCATGACCCACAGCATGTCTGACCAACCCCCCATGCATGGATCCCCATGTGGCCACTGTCAAAGAAGAAATCATTTCCCCTGGTGTTCAAAGCTCATGTGCTGCTTGTCAGAGGTTTGAGCCCCCTGCACCTGCACCACCACTTGCAACCACAAAACCATATGCTTCAGCAACTAACCCCATGCCAGTATCCATGTGCAAGGACCCTGTGCCCACAGCAATTGTCCCATCACAAGCATCATACCCAGCTCTGACCCACAACCAGAACCAGTACCACTACTCATTCCCACTTGAAGATGAAGCCACACCCAAGCATATCATGGAGTGTGTGCTTGAAACCAGCATCACCTTGCCTGTCAAGGAACTATTCACAGTAGGCCCTGAGTTTCACAAACAGTTCAGGGACATCACCATGGCCAAATGCATTGCCACAAATGAGATAAAAGTAGTTCATAGCAAGGATGATGAGGGAGTGCATGTAAATGAATTAACCAGCCACAACCCACACTGAACTGCATGCAAATATGGAGACTGTGTCACCCATGGTGACAATGGTTCCATTGTGGCTCACCACACCCTACTGCTCTGCTGCATCAAAGCCAAAGTCCCCAGGACTGATGTCACTATCAACTGTGTGCTTGATTCCAGTTCAGAAATCATTGCCATGCCCAGGCACATCTGGGAAAGGATTGGGCTCCCATTACACAGTGACCATCTCATGACTATGACCTCTGCTAACATGTCTAAGGACACTACTGTAGGCATTCTAGAGAACCTGAAACTTGACTTCAGTGCTGGGCCAGTCATGCTCCAAGTCTAGGTAATTGAGCATGCCAACTTTGACATGCTTCTTGGTTGCCTGTTCATCTGCCTCATGAGTGTCATAACAAATGACTACCCTGATGGCAGACAGTGGATCACTCTCCATGACCCAAATGATGGCCACAAATACATCTTACCCACATGCCCATGGCACCAGGGCTGCCTGTGCTGTAAGTGCAGCAAGCACTCCATAGTCACCAGAGTATTATCAAATGGGGTTTTTGAATATTGATGATCCACCAAATGGTTGGGTAGAGCCTACTAAGATGTCCTGTTTCCTGTTCAGCTGCTGCTACCCATTCCTCAGTCCCAGTGTCTTTCCTAGCCTTCACCTCTACAAACTTCAGTTCACCTGCAGTACCCATGCTGCAGAGTATACCTGCTGGAATACACTCACCCACCTTCACTTTCCTCTCCTCCACTCAGACAATACTAAACCCCTCTGCTGTAGCCACTTTTAATAGTGTTTACCAAATAGACCCCACAGTTCACACCCTCATATACAAGCCAGTTGCCAAGAAGGTTTGGAGAGTACCTGCCCCAATGGTGGAAGAGTTCTGCATTGTGCACAGCCTGCCTGATGATCTGCTTGCTGGCCTCCAACCACTACCAACACACCCACCAGACTTCACTCTGGGTATTCATTTCACTGCTGAAAGGGCCACAGAGCTTGATCTTGACCCAGCAGGCTGGCTTTGGCCAGAGGAACACAAACTTGTTACCTGGCTCATTGTGGTACACAAGCCTGCATTCACCTGGGACATCACAGAGCATGGACATCTAGACAAATGCTACTTCCCCCCTGTAAAGATCCCAACAATCCCACACACACCCTGGGTCCAGTGCAATATCCCTATTCTGAGCCTGATCCATGCCCAGGTCATCAACATGATTAAAGATTGCATCAGGTCTGGGATGTATGAGCCTTCTATGGTGGCTTACCACTCTCACTGGTTCTGTGTAGTAAAGAAAGATGGAAAGTCTCTTCACCTTGTGCATGACTTACAGCCCCTGAATGCAGTGACCATTCACAATGCATCCATTCCTCCCTTCATAGAACATCTTGCAGAATCCTTTGCCAGCTATGTGGTATACACAATGATGGACCTCTATTCTGGGTATGATCAGTGCATGCTTCACATTGACTCCTGCAACCTTGCCACCTTCAGTACCCTGCTTGGGCCACCTTGACTTACTACCCTGCTGCAAGGCCATGCAAATGCAGTACAGGTGTACCAAGGAGATACTGCATTCATGCTCCAAGATGAGATCCCACATCATACCTTACCCTTCATTGACAATGACCCCATAAAATCCAAGACCACCCACTATCAGCATGCAGATGGTTCCTATGAGACTATCCTGGAGAACCCTGGAATCTGGAAGTTTATCTGGAATCACTGTATAGTCATTAACTGCATTCTTCAGCATTTGCAGAACATTGGAGCCACTGTCTCAGCAAAGAAGTTTGTGCTAGCTGCTCCATCTGCTGTGATCATCAGCCACAAGTGCACCTTCAAAGGTTGTGTTCCTGAGGAGAGCAAAGTGCAGAAGATCTGTGACTGGCCTGAGTGCTGCAACCTGACCCAGGTTCATGGTTTCCTCAGTGTCTGCAGTGTCCTCTGCATCTTCATCAAAGACTTTGCCAAGATTGCATGGCTGCTAGTTGCACTCACATGAAAGGATGTACCATTCACATGGGACAACCTGCAATGTGCTGCCATGCAACAACTCAAGGATGAAATTATTAAGTCCCCCACACTCCAGTGGATTGACTATGAGTGTGGTTAAGTGATTTTAGCTGTTGACACTTTGGTCATCACAATCAGCTACATCCTTTACCAACTTGGCAAGGGTGGGAAATGATACCCTAGTCACTTTGGGTCCATCACCCTCAATGAAGTGGAAAGCTGCTACTCCCTGGAGTTGTATGGACTATTCCACATGTTGCATGTGGTATGCATATATATATTTGGTCTCACCAACTTCACTGTGGAAGTAGATGTGAAATACATTAAAGTCATGATAAACAACCTGGACCCACAGCCTAACATGGCAATCAACTGCTGGATTGCTGGTGTCCTCCTCTTCTTGTTCAAACTTGTATATGTTCCTGCAGACAAGCATGCTGGCCCTGACAGCCTCTCCCACCACCTGCAGTCAGAACTCAACCCACCTGAGGATGATGACCACAAGGACTGGTTAGACTGTTTTTACTCCTTCTCTACAGAGGCTATCAATGACCACCCACCTCCTACATCTGTCTCCAATCAAGATCATCATTCCTTACTGTCACCTGCTTGCCATTGGGCATGCCTCCCACTGCCTGTATCCTTCTACCTCACATTCTCTGCAACCACTGATACCAACTGCTCCCCTGATACCTCTCACAATCCAGCCATCCTGCAGTCTGCAAAAGCTTGGACATGCAAGGCAAAAATAGCAATGATCTGCATGTTCCTTGTGACCTGTGACCAACCCCCTGACCTTACTGATGCACAGTGCTCATCCTTCTTTAACTCCACCAGCTGTTTTTTCCTCCTCAATGGCAGCTTATGGTGTAGAGAACTGCACAGATGGCACCAGCTCATTGTCAATGAATCCAAGTGGTATCACCTCATCAAGGAAATGCATGATGACCTCAGACACAAAGGTATCTTCACCATCCACACCCACCTGCTTCTCCACTTCTGGTGGCCTCTGCTTGTTGAGGATGTGAAATGGTATGTTTGTACTTGTCATGAATGCCAAATTTGCCAGATGCCATCAGTAAATCACTTTTTCTGGCCAGAGCTGTCCAGAGCTGTCCAGCACTGGACAGATTCCCTAGGACTGCCAGCACACAAAGTGGTTTACTGATGGCAGAGACTTCACATGCCCCCCACTGTGCCCATGATAGGGGGCCTGTTTCATAAAGCTCATATTGACACAATGCTAATGCCCAAAGCTGGTGGCTACCAGTACATAGTACAGGCTTGATGCACACTCACCTCATATCCAGAATGGTGCATGTTGCACATGGAAAATAGTACTGCACTTGCATCCTTCATCTTTGAGGACATCCTGTGCCACTGGGGTCCACTCACTGAAATTGTTATGGACAATGGTCCTGCATTTGTTCAAGCCTTAGATGTCCTGGCCATGCAATATCATATCCATCACATCCACATTTCTCCTTACAACTCTCAGGCTAATGGTATCATAGAGCATCACCACTATGATGTATGCAAGGCTATCATGAAGAGCTGTGAGAACGATGACTGCTGCTGGCACACTGTCATGCACTTTGTCCTCTGGGCCAAGTGGGTCACTATATTGAAGTCCACTGGTCTGTCCCCCTACTCTATGGTACATGGTGTTGAGCTGCTATTCCCCTTTGACCTTGCTGAGGCTACCTTCCTTCTACCCTTATCCCATGATGATGTGACACCACTGACCACCACCAAACTGATTGCCAGGTGCATGCACCAGTTACAGAAGCATCAGGACAACCTGGACCAGGTCCACAACAATGTCCTCCATGTGCACTTCCAGTTGGCCAAACAGTTCAAAGCTGCCTTCCAACATTGCATTAAAGATTATAAGTTCGCACCTGGCACCCTTGTGCTCATTCACAATTCCTGAGTAGAGAAAGAACTGAACAGGAAAATGAAGCTGCAGTACACTGGCCCCATGGTCATCCTTTGCTGGACCACTGGGGGCTTGTACCTGCTGGCTGAGTTAGATGGCTCCATCTCCAAGCTCTGCTTTGCTGCATTCCACTTACTACCATACCACCCATGGTCACACAGCTGTGCCACTGTGACTCATATTACTGGTTTGGATGACAAGGCACTAGACCACCTTCTCACAGAAGCTGAGGATGAACCAACTGATGATGAAGCCAAGGCCTATGCCTCAGACAGCTGACTATCCACCTGTTCCAGCACCCACAGCCTGTCCATCATGCCCTCCCCTTCTTTCCTTCCTACTTGCCTCCATGCCCTCCTCTCCTATGCTACCCCTACCCCCTGCCATGGTTTCAACTGCCTCCCTGCAGCTTCTCCCACTACCTTTGTTCCACCTCCCACATTGACTGGGGACAGTCAGCATTCACAGTCCCCCACAGGGATGACCAGCATACCACTTTCCCCATCTGATACCAAACATAGTTTGTTTCCCCTCATCTGTTTTACCCTGGGATTTGTCTGGAGACCTCTGTTCTACCCTGGGTTTCGTCTGGTGATTCTACTGATAGCTAGTTCACACTCAAACAACATACAAACCACTAACAAAAAGTCCAAAACTGTCTAGAAAAATAACAAAACACCTGATAAGTATATAACTAAAACAATGTCTCTCCTGTCACTTCTCTCACTAGTCTTGCTGATGCCATCCTCAGCTGCCATATACTGCAGATACTTGCAACTATCCTGCACATTTTCTCTTTGAACACACAGTCAGTACACACCCCTTGATCCATTTTCCTTTCAATTCTTCTTCTGTCTCCTTACACTTGATACCCCAAAATCATCCCAGTTACCCAATAAACTGTCCCCTCATTCTCTCTTCAAGACATCATTACATCCAACCATCAACACCATACTATGAGGACTCACTGCTGAGAGAAGTCAAAAGTTGCATGAAGAAGACAAGTCAGGTGGTACCCCATGCACTCTACAATACTTTCACTGATCCAGGGCTAGTTCTTCGCCAAGTGGACACAAGTCTCCCACAATGCCTTACATCACAACTACATGGGACAAGACAAGACTTGGTATATTCCTGTGCATAAGGCACAAGAACAAATCTACAAACTATGTGGTCATCTACTCTATGCCAAGCTCTTCAAGGGCCTCCATGAGCTGGTTGATGCAGACCTGCAGATGCATGGTGGCTGTGTGCGAAGCCATGGCCTTGGCCCTCACCATCATCAGTGCTCGAGACAAGGCCACAGCAGTCTTGTCATCCAATCCACCACACACTGGTACCTTACCCTTTCTGCGGGCCCTGCTCTTGACCACCTCCATGATGTCATTGTTGCCATCATCATGACCCCACTTTGATGGACTGGCCTTAGGGGCCTTCATAGATCATGCTGTAGCAAGTTAGCCTCAGATGCATTGAGACACAACCACTACTTACCAACTGATGTGCCTGCCTGCACCTTCTTGCCTGCTGCCTTGCTTGACTTTTCACAGCCCTGCTTGATCTTTGCACACACATCACAGGTCTTGCCCAACATTCCAGTACAAGAGATCCTCTTCAGGGCACACTGCATGCATGGCTCCTTGTGGGTGATCATACCTGTGGCTGGGATACAGATCTTCAGCCAGGTAGGCTCTTTGTTGCTTTCAGAAATGGTCTTCTGAGACTGCTGTGTGGTTGCAGTGTCAATGAGACTGAACAATGTGCCCATGGTGACTTACCCTGTGAGCTGGCTGTGGAACTTCCACATGCGACATCTTCACTGCACCATCATCACTGAGCTCCACCACTGTCTCTTCCCCCATCTGAATGTCCTGCTCCACCTTTGCATGTGCTTCAGCTTCTTCTGCAGTCCACTGTTCATAAAGATCATCAGCCTCTGCCAGCACAGGAGCATCTTCTGCACTGACCCATACAGAAACCCCAAGCACCTTCCCTTGCTTGACCAGGGGCATCAATATTGCCTGTGGCCATCTTGTTGATGTCACACAGCCAAGTCACCAAATGAACCACTTACTGTCTTTTCCTCCCAGCACCTCAGCCATGTCACCTTCTCCTCCCACATGTCCTCCCAGTCATTGGGCACACATTTTGCCTCTGCCACAAGCCCTGCTGATGCAGCTGCAAGCTGCTCTCTTAATGAAGCCCTTTCAGCTTCCACAGGATCTGGGGTCAGAGCAAGTACAAGTTGCAAGAGATGAGGGGCATGGTTAGCAGACATGGTATGAGTAAGAGAGATGATTGATGAGGGGGAAAGAATCAGAATGATGTGAAGGTTTGAGCCATGCACTAACAAATATTTACTTTGTGGCCATGAGATGCTTATGTCATTGGTCCAGACACCTATATGTGGCATTCAATGGTCTTCTTGCATTCCTTGGCACCACATTTCCTTCGCTTCTATGTGGAATCCACTGGTGTTCTTGAATCCTTGGCACTACACCTTCACCATCACCATCCAGCTAAGTTATTTACATCCTCCATGCCTGTGGCTGACCAGGGATGGTCAGCATCTAAGTCCCCTGCAGGTGTGAGGAATCTGCATTCCTTGGACATGTAAACCCCTATCATCAACCATTCCATGACTATCATTACATTCCCAGGCCTCTCAAACATGCCACTGTTCACATGCTACCTTCCCATTCCATTCCCTCACTCCCTCTCATTGTAGGGAGCCATATACTCCCTGAGGCTGGAACAGGAATCTGTCACTAAATTCCACAGGCCTCTACAACAAACCCATTTCAGAATTTTTCCCACTCGCATCCTCAAGTTTCCTCCCAACCCCTGTTGCCTTTGGAGTTTCTACTGCCCTTCAGCATGTCACTCAGTCATCAAGACACTGTTCCAGAAATTCTGCATTTGTGCAGAGTCACCTGGAATTCAGCAGCTGTGCCACTGCTCAGTCACATCACTGGTCATCCATGCCATTTACCTCTAATAAACTCTGGTTTCCCCTGTTGCCCTAAATTCTGCAAGCTGGACTTCATGCCAGTATGCTATGCTCTGCCCCCCCTGTGCTGCTCAGCTCCACCTCCCACTTGTACACATACTCTCATTCTGTTGGAAGATACCCCTTACCATTGTTCTGTTCTTACTCTTGTCTACTACCCACCAGACTATTTCACATGCATCTGTACTTCACTGACATCCTTTCCTTTATTTTCCAGTCTTTTAGTTTTTCTGCCCCACCTTACTCCAACTTGTACCTGCTTCCCTTGTACTATATAATTCCACCATGATGTCAGAAATATACCACCCATCTTTTGGAGTCACTATCCAAGTCATTCACATATCTAAGTGTTCAAAAGTGTCTGCCATGTACTCTATATCTACTGTGTCTTCTGTGTTTCTGTGTCTCACAAGTCTTGGAATTACTTCTTTGTGCCAAGGTCATAACTCGGAATTTTGTACACAAGTCTACTCATTCCCGATTTGCCTACGTCTCTGCAGAATTAAATTCCATGCCCCATATTCAACTCCTCAATTGACCCTACCACCATATTCTATGTCTCCTTCCTACTCAGCACCCCTTGGGTTGAGCCTAGGGATTGCCCTACAGCTTCCCCCCTAATTGCATGCTACCCAGAGGTAGTGTCTCACATCATGCAATGCTATACCTGCAGCCACTGTGCTCTGGTCACTTCCTTTCTTTCAGACTCTTTTCTTTTACCATGGTCTCTGTTCCCTTTATGTTAGTAGTATACCCTTGGCCCCTGTTCTGGCCTGTCTCTTGTGTATGTGCTGTTGCACAGCTTTCCTTTACTTGTACCCTGTCTTACTTCAGTTCCAGGTTTTCCCAGACTATAAAGTCCTGTACTTAGGTACAGAATGGCACCCTTTGGACACTGGAAGGTCACCATGAGTTTCTTCTTACTTTGTCCACACTGCACATCCTGCAACCCACCATGCACAAACTATGTATACCACTCACACCACTCACATCACCAGTATGACTCTGCAGAGCATGCCACACACATCACAAGCCACTACTGCTACAAGGCACTGGGACCCACCTTCTAGCTTTGGCAGTTCAGAATCCCTTGGGATGAGCAATTCATTCCTTTCATTTTATTGTTGTTATCTAAGCTATCTAGCTTGTGTCATACAGCTACTTGGACTTATTCCTACAATGTTGCATGTCCTAAGCAAGGCACAAGGAACTAATGCTAGTGGTGGATATAAAGGGCTGTTGGATCAGAGAGAAGACAGCCAGAAAAAGAAAAGAAGTCCAACAAAAGGGAAATGAGGTAACAACAAGGTGAAAAAAGGGGTGAAATGTAACAAATAGCAATGCAAGGAAACTAAGGGTTAAGTGAGGAATGTAGAAAACAGAGGCCAGAAACTGGGGACAGGCACTGCCTCAGTACAGTGGCTCAAAAAACTGACTGCATGTTTGGACATTTTCCACTAAAGTCAATAATGCCCCATACCACCTAACCTAGGCCCTAACCTACAAGTGTATGAAAAAAAGCCCTTACCCTTGGCTCTCTATTGGTGCAGGGGTCAAGGGTTTCAGATAAGGCTTGATCAAATGGCAGCCATTTCAAAATGATGACTCATGCAGTCAGTTTTTTGACTTTATATCAATTTACATATCTAGTACTTTGTATGAACTCCTTTGGCCCTAATAACTGCTTCAATCCTTCTAGGCATGCTTTCTATTCATTTTTGACACTGCTCCTCATCAATCTTCCCCCACTCCTCCACCACTCTTTCCCACAGTCAGTGAATGCCTGTAGGAGCACTCTCATAACCTTGCAAGTCTCACAACTCTCCATCTGAAGTAGACCCCAAGACTGCCTTTGGCATCTCTAGAGCTGAGCTCAACTACACTCTGAATATTGTCGAGACTCTCACCCAGCTACCCCTGTCTCCTGTTTTGAATGCTATGGCTGAGGCTGATCGCCCTCTTACTCCTTCCAATCCATGTTATCACCAAACATGTTATGTCTGTCATCATCTCAGGTATATCTGTGTCAACTGTGGACTTTATGAATGTCCCCTTTGTCATGCCACTCGCCCTGGGCACACTCAGGCCCAATGTCTGTCGTTGCACCTTACAAGAAAGAATCTCCACTCCAGGAGTGGTAGACAATCATACCCTCATTGGAAGTGAGGATGACAATTTATATGACAACAACTTTGACTTTGACGACTCTGCCATTAGCAATATGACCAGAGAACCTTACGGAGAGTAATTGAAGTCAGAGACTTCAAGACTAGAAAGGGGGTAATGTTATGTTTCACCTCTATTTCCTCTTTTCTTTCTTATGTTTACCTTGTGTTTGATCCATTGGACTGTTTTTCCTCTCTGAGCTGTCTTCTTGTTGATCCAATGGCTCTCTGTTTCCACCACCAGCATTATCTTCTTGTTACATGTGTAGAACACATGTCACCATTGTCCAACCAATGGCATAACTACCTTGTTACATATGGATGCCTCATGGTCTGTTTCTTGTACAGTATTTAGTCTGTCAGCTCAAGTCCTGGAAACCCAGACTTGAGCTGCTCAATTATATGCAGCATTCTCAGAACTTCGCCCTCAGTGTCCCTAACTTGGACCACTCTTACTGGCATTGTCCCAAATCCTCTGTTGTTTACAGAGGTTACTGCAGCTGTTGCTCAGTAGAAACCAATAGTTTGCATTTGAGCTCTCCCTACATCTTGACTTCAGTCGAGTGTAACACTCTCACTATAGGCCCTCAGGCCTGTCCATGTGTCATGGCTAATCTATTTAGACAGGCCCATCTTAGGGTCTATATAAGTGTTGGCATTTTGGTGTGCAGGCTACCTATATGTTGTGACTAAATAGACTACATGGGGTCATACAAGTTGCACAGGGGACACCTGGACAATGCTTCTGGCTAGAATTGGCACAAAAATTGTTTCAGAGAATGCAGCATAAATGAATTGATTGTTGGATGATGGGCTATGTGTAGAGAGTAGAGATACATGTGTGGTGTACATCTGTATAATGGCCCTTACAATGTCACACACCAAAGGTGTTTGGTGAGGTGGACATGGATGCAGCTGATGAATGGAGATGAAGACCATAGCCCTCATGTGAAGAAGAACAGCCAGAAATGTCAGCAGTCATCCCTCACACAAGAATGAGTTGTCAATGCCAAAGAAAAAGGAAGGAAGCAAGTTAAGTGCCAATAAAAGTTCTTAAACACCCATGTATGGCATTCTGGTTTTTGACATATCTCCACCAATTCCACAGATACTGACACCATTCCCACACTTGCTTGTAGTGCTCAGCCATGTGATCCTACCTTCCAAAATTGGAAAGGATTTGTGCACTCCATCCAAAAGATGCTCATTTCACTAATTCTTTTGATATGGCCACCTCCATGTTAATCATTTCACTTGCCCCCTTTGCTAGGGACCATGGCTACATATATCTACCAGGAGTTCTTACCAGCTTCCATCCTGAAGTGTCCTGGTACATCCCATCCTCTTCTGCACCCTCTCAGCCTGTTCAGCTTGGACAGCATGTTCTTTTTGTCAGTATGACCTCTAGGAGGATGTTCTTTGGTCACATCAGGTCTGTCACTCACTTAGAAAGGTCTTATGTGGTCATTTCAGTCTCTCCAGTCCAAGAAGCATATTGATCCTTCCTCCCTGCTCCCTGCAATGCCCCCACACCAGCCCTGTCCATCATTCTTCCAAAATTGCAACAGCTACAGTATAATCTACTGTTCTCCACTCTCCCTGATTGCATCCATGATGAGTATGACACACATCTTGCCTCCTTATTGCAAGATACAGCAGAAGATGCTCCCCCTTTGTCCCCTCTTCCAACAGAGCCTCATACATGAAGTTTTTATTTGCTTCACTGAGAGGACAGTTAGGGGGGGAAAGTTGTGATCCCCTATGCTCCTGTCACCCCACAGACCCCCAAAGCTTGACCCCTGTTGACATCTGTCATCCCACTTTGGCCCAGAAGCACTCTCTTTGAGATGTGACATGCACAGCCTCCCCCTAATGCAATTCCAGTGCACTTTCCCAGTTTCTGACATTACTTGACTCATACTTTGACATTCTGACTGTCTTTGACTTGCCTATTGCCAATACTTACCAATCTTTTGACCTTGCTTACTGATTCTTCACTTTTTGGCTTACTTATCCTTACCAATGCTCACCAATGCTTTCTAAGACAATTACCCACTGCTTACATTCCTTACTCATCAGTTACCAATCACTTACCAAGCATTTGCACCTTGTTTTCCATAGGCAATGCCCCTGTACTGTATATGAATCACTGTACTTAGATAGCTGAATAAGAAGAAGATGTCAGAGAGCCCCTCTTGCTTGCAGTTTATCATCTCTCAGTAATTCATTCAGCAGCTACAACAGTTGAGACTTTATTAAGGGTCTAACTATTGTCTACTTTGCTTATCATTGTCTATCATCAATATACTTTGCTCCAAGTCCTCCCTGAGCTCAGTGCAGCTCAGAGCATCAAATTAAGTCACCATCCATCTGTCTGTAGGCTGACAGCAGTCTACCCTATTGCATTCTATTGCATTCTTGCTCCCTCTTCGTCAGGAGCACCCCCAACCCTCAGCACTCATCTTTGAGTGTTGTAGCTCACAAAAACCCTCCCAAATCAAAGGTTCTACCATCTAGGTACCATGAAGGCACACCACCACTTGCTCTTATTGTCTTTTGTGTTGGTTTTGTTTGGTTTTCACCACTGAACCACACTTTGACTCACACTGCTCAGAGGTCAAGCAGCACAAGCCTGTCACTACTGCACCCATTCAGAAGACATCAAAATCTGTTGTTTCAGGTGTGTTGCCTATCACCCTCATCCATCTCTCTTTGATTGATGACATGTCACACAGGCCATCATGCAGCTACTATGACACCTGATGAGGATATGTCTACAGGACATGAGTCAAATGAAGATGGTGCTCAAAATGTGAGATCCAATTGTTTTGGGCCTCTTCACAATGCATCTGATCAACAAGGCTCTGTACAGGACAACCCCAGTGATGTTCATTGTGATGAGGCATCCATGGAAATATTGACTGAGTCTCTTCCTCCTGGTAAGTTGTCATCACACATCTTAATCTGCATAAATCATCTCATCCCTCTTTTTGTGCATTTCATGCCCCTTCTCCCTATGTGCATTACACACCATGTCCCTTTATGTGCAAAATTTGTCTGCTCTGGTATCATTGACCTGGATACTCCTGTCCCATGTCCATTCCATCACTCACCACCTCATCTACAGCCCATCCTGCAGATGTCCTCAACCCTGACATTTGTAAGTCACTACATCTTTTTTCATCCTCTCATTCCTCATGATCCCCCTTCAGGCATGTCCACAAACACTGAAATTAATGAAGGTAATCCTTGCCTCACAACATCATCCTACCCTAGCCCCTTCTCCCAGGCCCCTCCCATCATACTCCCCATTTATTGTCTCCTCCTCCCACCACTCCTTCCCATCATACTGCTTCCCCTCTTCCCCCAACCTCCAATGGTATTTCCCTCTCTCTCCTCCATTTCCCCTCTCACCCTCTCCAGATCATCCCTGTCTCCCTCCTTCCATCCACAAGCCAAGCACATCTGATCTCAAGGTCTCCAACAAGACCATCAAGCATAACCTTTTCCCTGCTTGTCCCCCCACCCCCTCCTCTTCAGCTGTTTCCCCCCAGAACATGAAGTGTGCCACCTCAAACTTGCTTTCCTCAGTTGAAGATGATGTCATGCTCCCTTCTGATTGTATGTCTTCATCCATTCATTCCTTCTTCATTTCTCATAACCAACATCATTTTGTCCACCCTTACTCACAGCAAGGTCTATCCACTGTGGAAAAAAGTTCCAGTGTGCCAGTGATCCTCCCCCTTCATGTTTGAGTCAGGTTGTGGAGACCAAAGACATTGTGGAACAGCTTAGATGATCCCCTCATACATCTTTCTTCTCATGTGTCTTGTCCATTCATGTTAGCCATCCCACATGTATCCTTGTGCACCTCAAATTTGATTGTCATGTGTCCTGCTTGTCCTCCATTGCTCAGCTGTCTGCTTAAATTCAATGTGCCACCCTCATTGCCATGCTAACTCTTCTAGGTCCATCACTGCTCCCTTGTTTGAGCACAGTATGCTGTCCAGTCTACACCAAGTTGATTACATAATATGTTAGGTACTTAGTTTACACTTTGTCTTACCTTACACCTCAGACTTCATCATTTCAGGTCTGAGGTACAGTGTTATTCCACTACTAAAGTACACCTTTCTTTACTCACTACCTACACAGTTCTGTGTCTAGTTTAGTAGATAATATAGACTTTGTCATTTCAAGTCTGAGTTCTGTGTCTAGGCTAACTTGAGTAGCCTTCTGCTCTCACCCTACCCACAAAAAAGTTGACTACATGGGGTCCAGCTCCACAGGTCAGCCTGGATCAGCTTGTATGCATCACCCCATTCAACTTCTGGTGCAATGTACCCTGTGGTGCCAGCTATACCACAGAACTTTTGTTTTTTCCCACTGCAAGCAGATAGGCAAGCTAAAACTAATGATGGAGAGATAACCACCCTCAAGAGGATGATGATATTATCTGGTTTGAGATCCATGTGTGCAATGAGTTGAGCATGCATGAATGCAACCCCCTCAATGAGTTGGCTGGCAGCAGACCAGAGGTGGTCATCAGGCTGGTCAAGAGACATAAGGTGACCACCAGTTGTTGGAGTTTATCACTTTTACCTTAGTTGTGGTTCACCAAGCACAGCATTATGTAATCCAAAAGCAGACACTTAGCAGTTTATTTTTTTTCCTTACTGCACCTCAGCTTCAACCAACTTGAAGTCTGAGTATATTCCTCTCTATAGACTTGACAATCCTGCAGCTCATCATCCTCCAAAACCAGTGACAGGCATAGAGATCACAGTTCCACCCTGCACTGGCCAGAACTTGGCCCCAGAGCTGGTGTGGTTCATGGAAGATTGAATATTGCAAAGGAATTGCAGAATTTGAACCTCCTGATGCCATGCAGTTTCAATGAACTGCAGGTAGCCAATGCAGCCATCAGTCTTGGGTCCAATCACAGCAAGGTTCTTGTGCTGCAGTATATGTCAATCAGAGGCATGAAATACGAAGAAGCAAATGAACCAACCCCAAAGACACAGTAGTCAACCATGTATTCCATATTCAGTAGGTGTTCTTGAACATCATCTGCACCAAAAATGCCAAGCCCGTCCTTGTCCTCAAGCACATCCACATGTTCTTCCTCACCTGTGCAATGTTCTGGGATGGCATCCATTCAACTGGCTTGTAGCTGTGGCACTGGATGATTCTTCGAGTGGAGTGAAAGGACCCCTTTGGCTGCAGTCTACAGGCTGTTTAAGGGTTCGTGCCCTGTCGTTGTCCAGGTCCTCAGCCAAATTTTTCAGCTCTCCTACAAGATTATACATTTCGCAGACGAATTCAATCGCCCCAAACTTTTGATGGTAAGATTAAAGTGGTTGCAACAGATAGAAACCTGTATTCATTCAGCATAATTACATCCATCACAAGGCAGCAGCAAAAGACCCACCGCATTCCTCTGATGATACGCCTCAGCATGCTCGGCGTTGTCTCGAGAAGTTTGCATGACGATGTATCGTGAACAGCCAAGTCTTTATTGAGGTACTGACTACATATGGCAACTACGAAAAACTTGCGCTTCGCTGTCTCCTTCAAAAGCATCTTTCCTGCTCACGCAGCGGCTATTGCTTGGAGCAACATTCGAAAACAGTCATCCTCTTGCTTCAACGAAATAAATTCCGAGACAAAGAACGGGTTGAGATGATGTGCAGACGTGACCTTGAGGTAGTTCTTTGGCCTGTACTTGCGCAAGGCATCGGTAGCATCCCTGTTCCCAATAAAGATCGGGAAACCCCAGGGCATCTCTCTAAACTCCAGTGGATTGGTGAATGAAGTCGCCGTCAACCGGGCACTTACGTCTCATATTTTTTATCGGTGCTACCATCGGAGAAGGGAGGCTGTATGAAGTATGTGGCGAAGTTACCCGCCTTGACGGAAGAGGGCCTCTGCGCACAGCTTTTGTTTGCGTCTTCCCAAAAGCAACGTAGAATGTGATAAAAAGTTGCAAATTCTCACTCGTTACGAAGCATCAATGTTGAATAACGACACATCATGAGGCTTGACCTAGTTAGGCCCTGTTATCGGAAGTACTAGGTGATTTAGTCAGCCGCGGACGCTTGCTTTCTCGCTCGTCCGCGTCCTCGCGTTGTGTCTGATCATCCTCACGACGTTTGTCCCCCTTGTCGAAACTCGCGATTATGTGTTTCAGCATGGCCATATCATGCTTAGCTTCGATGGGAGCCCCATCGAAAACCCCGGAGGGCCGCCAGATGTCTCTGTTCACATTCAGGGGATATCGCACCTCTCCAATCTTCCCTGCCCAGTCGAAGTCAACGAACATAAACTCTGTCATGTCAGATCCCAACACCATAATGTTCATGCTACGAACGTCACCATGAACATAGCCATGTTGATGTAACTCATCAAGGTGGGTTCTGATCTGTTCGAAAGCCAAAGGCGGAGGGTCAACATCACAGAGATCCTTGTAACCGTCTTGTGAATCCATCACCACCATGCATCATCCCCCATGTAGCGTGTCGAAGCCGTGGAGCGCTGGTGCCCGTCCCCGTGATGCAGAGAACCGGTGAACCTCCACTGAATAATGGCGCACAAATTTGATACAAATGGGCTCGCCAGCGAGAGTACCGAAAAAGATAAGCTTGTTTGGGTACTGCGATGTGTATTTGAATTCTTTCGTTGCATTTGCGTTACTTCCAAGAGGCTTGAAGGAGGTGGGATACGGGAACAGTTGTGAATGGTGCGAGCAGGATGGGTTATTATTCAGTGAGAGACATCGATAATACCCTTCAAGCATGACAACAGCATTCTTAAACGCTTTAAGGTGACGAGCCACTTCGGTTTGCATATAGGTATCTGTTGGATGGTAGTGGAGTGGGAGAACGAACGAGAGAGGCTGGATAACCGGGCGAACGTTCCACACTGCTCCTGCAAACATAATTAACGGTCCTGATTGAAAATACGGTTATTCATGGTGCATAGTGAACTAGGAACAAATTGAACAGACCAAAAAGAAGAATGATGAAGCAAGGTAAAGGTGACAACCCCATCGTTTCTGCGCACTGTCTCGAAAACTCCACATAGTGGAAAGTTGCTTGGTTATAGGGATCAGCTTGCGTGCTACCCACTCCATTTTTTATTTCGGCGATAGCATAGCGATACTCTCCCTCGCGCATATCCCCACCCGTCATGTGGCCACGATGCGTCGCGGAGGGCATGAAAGTCAGGCCCCACCCTTCAAACAGCTCACGGAGTTGAACAGCGCGCTTCTGTTCATCATCATAATGGTTTGACATCACAGTGTGCAGCTTCATCACAAAAGAATTGTCTTCGGAGGTCAGTTCAACCACGTCACAGTCATGAAGGAAGTCACCAAATGCACGGTGAAGCAAAGTCGGAGGTATGATGGCCACAGCATCGGCAGGGCGGTTGCAGTAAATAGTCTGACCATCGATCACTTGGAACTTAGAAAATTCGGAAGGTCGCACAATGGATGACGGGGCCTTTGGCTTAAATTGGGCAAGGAAAGCACCTCGCTGTGTCGACACGCAGTGTTGCGGATGCAAAGGGGGCCCCTGCTCTACTGCCCGGGTATACGATTAGACAGAGCTATGAGGTAATCGTGACGGACAGCTCACTGGCATGTGGTGATCCGACAATGATATGAAGATGCTCGGGAACAGGGGGTTCTGCAAAGATCGTGGACAATCTCTTCACACTGTGCAAAGATCTCTCGGGAGGAAGCTCGAGACCCTCAATTGTTTGCTTTAGCGCATCCTTGCACAATAGGGAAACGTTCCAAAGTGTTAACAGGCGCGTGTCTGTGGTGCGAAAGGCAGCTGCGTTTTCTCCTTTGATCAATCGCTTGAGGTGAGAAACCGTCTGCGTCATAGCGACCTTAACCCCGAAGATGGCGCAGACGTCTTCACCTATTATCCAGCAATTGAGAGTAGTGACATCTTGGCGTGGAAACTGGACAACAACACAGAGAGTCTCGAGAACTGTAGTACCCTCAAAACATGCGAATATCTTCTGCCTTCCGCTGAGAAGCGTACCATCATTGTTCGTGTTGAGACTCTGCCGGAGATGACCCTCCGAGATCCTGAACAGCCTGATGGAAGATTCGGGCAAATCACGGAGATCACTATCACTGTTTTGGATTTGCTGTTTGAGCAGCAATGACACTTGCATCTGAACGGATCCGAACGATTCGCTCTTCTGATGCGTCCGTACCTCAAAGCCAGTAGTAGATCTCTGGGTATGGTGCATCTGCAAAGCAGGTATGAGTGGCCAGGAAAGCTTGGATCGCAGCCTGCAACATACCCACTATGATATGGATGTGGCGCGTTGATGGTTGTGCTGTGAACACCTCTGATATCTTATCCGAAGGGTACAAGAGTTCCCGCGAAATCATGACATCGAAGCTGGTATCACTGGAGGTACCTCGTACCCAGTAGGAGAGTTTGAAACTGTCAGACATGTTGGAAGGAAATTATTGTCTTTGCCGGCATTTTCCGGTAACAATTACGGGGTTGGGGAAACCTTGCAAGTAAGGTAACCTTTGTAAACAACGTAGCGTGTTGCTCGTCGTCCATTAAACTCGGGCAACAAAGAGAAATGCAGCCATCGACGCCGACGACTGCGGTGTTCCCGGCGAGTAAGACACATAAGCCAAATGCCCATCCATTACGCTGTCAAGACGACGACGTCGGGACTGTTGTCCAGGTCTAACTCGTCTCCTCACACGGTAGACCCCGTCAAACATCACTATGTACCACCGTCGCCTACGAGGAAACGCCACGGACACTCGCATTCGGTCGAGTCTGTTAACGGTATATATAATGTGAGCGAAGGACAGTACCCGTCTCCTTTACCCGTTCCACCGACATTCTGCGTTAATGCGGGGTCTCCTACACGCTCTACATTCGCGACACCACAACGCAAAAGGGCAGATACCCTCCCATCCGGGTCGACGAATCCTTGCGTGAGCGTTGCCAACGATGCTACTCTGACAGATAATAGCCTGCCTTCCGAACCAAAGCAGTGGACCACAGACCAGCTCATTACCTACCTTTCTACATCCCTCGGTTCCAATGGTGACCTGGGCGTACCGAACACAGATGGTGTACTTGATTGGGTCCGGGAATGCGGTTTGACTGGGAGAGAGTGGCTCCGGCTTACTGATAGGCACCTTGCTGGGTATGTACGAGTGTTACTCAGACTGCTCCACTCGCTCAAGTGTGGTTTCGTAGCACATCCCTCTCCGATGCCCAGATATCTCTCGTACTGGACAGCTCCCGTACGCTTCGTGCTGACTCGCTGAGAAGGCGTATATGGATGGATTCGTCCGACGCAGTGAACGCTACGAGTTCGTCTCCGTTCCACGGGGCACTCTACAGGAATTCTATCTCATCGACAGACTTATCAACACCCTCTCCCAACACGACCGTGGATACCGAAATCCCAATATCCCCTCCCCTCACTTTACACCGCTCGAATTCGGTGTCCGAGTCTTTCATGCGACGCTATCGCGACCTTGCTCACATACGCGTCCGGAGGAGGGGAAAGGTTAAAGGTCTTGTGGAGACCTGGGAAGGAGAGGTCAATCGCCGGGGAAGTTTGAGTAACACTGAAGGTTCGATTTGTAGCGAGGGGTCTGTATCTGGGAGCGATGCAGGGAGTGAGAGCGAGGTTAGTGAGGAACATGACGTCGGCCAGGCTTTCCCTGAAGAAGCCTTGTCTACTAATGGATCCGGTTCGCCGACTCCATCGATGGCAGACACGACGCTTATTGCTTTAAACCCTCCTCCACCTTATACCTCGATTAACGCACTGGACGAGGAGGAACCCAGCATAGAGGATTTGCTTGCGTCTTCCGGCTCTCTCGAGGGTGCGCGTGCATGGGAAGCAGACTTACGGCTGGGGGAAACTGTGAAGCGTATCCCAACTGCCGGTCCTGCCTATCCTGCTATGGGGGAGGAGAAAGTAGACTCGATACGAGAGGCTGGCCTCGAGGAAAACAACGATCGAGGTGGAAGGTAGGTCGTCACACCATTGTTCAGCGGCTTTTCCGATAACAACCGTGGTCACAGTGAATGCCCGGACGTTACCATTGACCCAGCGGACGAAGGCCCCCAGAATACCGTGCCGAATGCTATTAGCACTGTCTGTGTCGGCGTTCAGGTCGGCGACGCTCTTTCCTTGGCGAACCGCTCGCCATCTGAATGGGCAGACCAAACAGATGCTATTTGCGCTATTGAGGCTTCTCTCGTGTCTACCCGTGCAGAACTCGAAACATTCAAGGCACGTCTAGAGGTCCTCGAAGCTGACCTCTTGCATTCCGAGGAGACTTCACTACAGCCTTCCGACGAAGCAAACGGCAATTTACTCCAAAACGAAGAAACACTGCGCAAAAAGGATGCCCAGGTCTCAACGGACGATGGACAGTTGCTCCAGCAAACGCAGGACGAGACAGCACCATACACGGAGCTGGACTGGAGAGGCATCGTCCGTTCAGTCTCCACTGGGATCTTGACCTGGTTATATCCGTATACTCAGCCGATCAGACATCGTGATGCCATGAATTGTCCCAAACGCCGTAAAGATAGCCTCTCTCCAGTGCGAGCGACGGCGCTGCCAGCTATGCGCCTTTCATCGATCATCACGTTCTCTTTTTTGCTTTGTGCAGCTCTTCTGCGTCGAGCTGGGCTTACGCGGTGGATTCGCAAACCTTGATTACAGACGTTGCGGGTCGGCCAGTGTTATTCGTGGTCGTGTTTGTCTCGTTATTCCGTTCTGAACCATGTTGTTGACAGACTTTTCTGCTATACCTCCTTTGTCGGTTGCTTTCACTTGTCATTTATGTGACGACCATGCTTTCATATACCCCAACGGAATGTTTGTTATGTGTAGATGATAGTGTTGTTTGACCCGTCGTAGGAGAGCACGTAAATGATAGTCATCTGGGTGTTAGTGTTGTCATGGCGAGTACTTTCCGGAACAACTATTATGAAGTGACTATCTGACGATAGAAGGCGTTTCGATGACCTTACTGGAGTTCGCGCTGGGAACAGAGAATGCCGAACGCATGAGAAAACAAAGATGAATCCGACGTTGTGAAATGGCAGGTTGCATGTATGCATAGCATAAAGAGAATGAGATACACGGGCGTAGGGACAACACGATACTCTGAAGAAAGGGGGCATGGTTTTCCATGACAGCAACACACATCCATGCAATGCGGGGAACCAACCAAGGTTGTATGGGGACAAATGGGAAATGCTGTTTTCGTTTACTCGTGAACGGCCTCCTCATGTTCGATGGCGAGAATTGCTTGGCGCTTCTCGCGCAGCCGCTCGGCGCGACGTTCCCGGGTTGCCTGGGAATTGAATGATGTTAAGAAACGAATGGGTGATGGTGAGGAAAGAGTGTACGCACCTTGTTCTTGACACGACGAGCCTCCATCTGGTCGGAGAGAACCTTTGTGCGGTTCTTCTCGGCTTTGGCTTTGTGGATGTACTCCATGAGCACACGCTTGTTCTTGAATACGTTACCCTTCGATTTCTGGTAAAGGGAGTGGTAACTACGACAGATAACGTCAGAACACCCAAAACAAAAAGAACGGGAAATACAGACAGATGCTTGTCGATTTTCCCCGCCTCTCTGTACTTTCTCAGCAGCCGTCTCAAGACTCTCTGTCTCCGCATCCACTGCACCTTCGTAGGCAACCTCGCCTCAGCCGTACCCTTCCTCTTACCAGGGCCCGTATGTCTGCCCTTTCTTTTGGCAGCATGGAGGTCGCGTGTGCGTGCGCGAGAGTGGATGACCGTGGGCTTGATAATCACGCGGCCCTCCTTGATGAGCTTCTTGACGTGCGCACGGGAGTTGGCGTTTCCGATTTCAGCTTGTTCTGCGGGGTCGAGCCAGATTTTGCGTTTACCGACGCCAGAGACGGCGGCTGCGAGCCGTTTTTGGGAGCGTAAATTGACCATGATGCTGGCGTCTGTGGTTTGATGCGATGTCACAATCAGTCTATGAACGGACAGCAGCGGGGGTGCCGTCTCACCTTGATGTTGTGGTGTCTTCACGCAAGGGAAGGCTCTTTTGCACTCAGACTTGTGATGACTCTGAGACGGCCCCGGGTGGCTGATTATGTAATGGTTTCAAGCCACCTACCCAAAGTGTGTAAGAACTGTACAGCAGCTGCGGAAGCTGCCGTGCCGCTTCGGCAATTCTTTGCAGCTTATTTTTAGGACGTTGTGCGTCACTTGTACCTGGAATTCATTTTAGGACGGGATGCTGGCAAAACGACCCCTGACGACCCTGGCCGCATCGTGGCATACTAATTAGATTATTTGCACTCAGTCGGGTGTGTTTACCTATAGGAAAATACCCTGGTACGCAGGGTGGACTAGCCCACGATGCGAAACCACACTCACATACAACACAGACACGTTCCGGTCTCCATTCCCACCAGGCCGTGTGCATTGGCGCGTTGGCGGGATATTGCCATTGGCTCTCGTGAAATGATGGTGCCATCCAAGGTTCATGCAGTTTAGTAGGCCATCTTTTTTTACGGTCTGCGTTAGCTACAAAGGTTTGAGAGTTAGCTTCTTGTCAATCTCTTGTGTCGAACACGCCCGCCGAACAGTCAAACTATTGTCAAGATCTGTGAGACCGGGGTTAATGGGGATATACAGGTATGTGAATGTAACAAGTTGTCAGGGTCGCTGTGGTCCCCATGGTTCACATACCATCGTGTCTCGGAAGACAACGGTGGGTGCATCTTCTTGTCACGATCACTGCACAGGACCTGCCTCGTGTACATCAGATCTAGTAAGGTGCGGAACAGAGGAGGTCTGCTTAGTCAGCACCGGAGGGTCTCGTCGATAGTGCATCAAAACATCAGCGCTCCCTTTTTTTTACACCACAACGACGACGGCGACGACGACAAACGACGGGAACACATCGTTCATGACGACAACGTCAGTTATGGAATTATCGCTATAATATACATCAGGCAAGACGACGTATCCCGCTCCGTTGCTGGTGTCGCTGTCGCTAGATTGTGTTTAACTTGCTCTGCCATTCCGTAAACTCATATACGTATCGACTGTCACCCCTTCTGTGCTTTCTTTATCTCTCTTCCAGCACGATGACGGTCCCTGGCTCCGCTCAATCGGAGGGGGAAGGACAGGATAGCAGCACAAGTTCCGAGAAACCGTCCCAAGAAGACTGTAGAAACAGCTCGTCTCGGCCTTCCACCTCCCATCGCCCTTCCACTGTCCACCATCCCACCCCAAACACACATCTCAACGGTCAACAAAGCCAACAGTTGAAAAGTGATTCTCCGATGCCGTCTTCTTTGCCACCTGATCACCCCCCATCACCTCCCTCTGCTGCCATTGCGGGAAAACACACAAACCTTCCCCATGATAAACTCGTCATGCCGCCTATCAGGCAAAGACACCACTCAGACAATCCTCTTGTACCTGGCTCAGCGACGCCGTCCATCATCGATTCACCTTCCGAGTCCGACAGTTGGAGCGCACCGTCTACGAGACCCCCTTCTCAGGTACCCAGCAGAACACCCAGCATGTCGGCCGGCGTGTCGGGTAACAAACTACTCCATTCATCTCATCAATCGTCGTCGACAGCTACTGCGTCCACGGTCAAACAACCCGCCACTAAGAACAAAGTGCCATCGAGACCCCCTACAGCATCCGCCTCGCCGCAGCCCCCCTCTACACCTAATCGACCACGCTCGGCGTCCAATGCTCACTCAGAATCTGGCAAATTCTCATTAGCGAGTCTTATCTCCTCAGCGCCAAAACTGAGTCGCAAATCATCTGCCTCGAGTAAAAAATCAGACTCTGATGGCGAGCGCAAATCCGTGACCGGCGAGAGTGCTGTCAGTCTCACGCAAAAGTACGGTGTCTGCCAGAAAGTGGCCATTGGCAGAGGTGCAACCTTCTGTCGTGCGGCTCGCTCATAAGTGGGACAGGTCAGAGGAGAAATTGTATGCTGTTAAGGTGAGTCTCGTCATTTCGGCCGCTCGGTACGGCCGAGCGGCGGCGCATCTTCTTTCCGTCTTCGGGACTTGATGGGCCACTCACGTCACCAATCATGCTTATCATTCTTCCTCTTTCCCCGCAATCACTTGCAGGAATTTCGGAAGCGGCGCAAAAACGAATCCGAAAAAGAATACGTCAAGAAGCTCACCGCCGAATTCTGCATCTCTTCGACGCTGCACCACGTCAACATCGTTGAAACTGTCGATTTGGTCCAGGACGAGAACAAGCTGTGGTGTGAGGTCATGGAGTTCTGTCCGGGTGGCGATTTGTATGCTGCGATCAAGAAGGGGGGCATGTCGCCTAGCGAAGTGGAATGTTGTTTCAAGCAGATCTTGACGGGGGTTTCGTACTTGCACAGTCAGGGCGTGGCCCATAGAGACATTAAACCCGAAAACTTATTTTTTGACACCAAAGGTCACCTCAAGGTCCGTTGCTCCACTTTCCTATTTTTGACCCGACGGCTGCAACGTCCTATGTTACTAGATCGGCGACTACGGCGCTTCGACTGTGTACCGTCTTCCTTGGGAAACAACTGTTCACATGTCGACTGGTCTGTGTGGTAGCGAACCGTACATCGCTCCAGAACAGTTTTTGGGAAAACGTAAGCCCAACCCTTACGCTCTTCCCATTACTTCCGAGGTAGCCTAACGTTGATTATTTGGCACCTTTCCTCCCCATCTCCTCGTTTCGACTGTTACCCCTTGTGGTAATGGCCGCAATTCGACTTTAAATTTTAAACTCGCTGGTGATGCAGCGTACGATGCGCGCTTAGTCGATATCTGGGCATGCGGCGTTGTTTATTACTGCCTGCATTTTCAAGAGATGCCGTGGCGCGTCGCGCAGATGTCAGACAACCTATATGCTGCGTACGCGAATGCGTGTATTGCACACCCAGTCAAAGACAAGGATCTCCTTTCCACGACGTCATTGTCGAAAACGTCTGGCTCGGCTTCTACATCGTCTTCTGTGAAAGATGCACACTCTGCCACGAGTCACCACAGCTCATCGCGCGAACGGGACAAAGACAAGGATGTGATATATCCACAGACGATTAACAATCTGTCGCCAAAACAGTGTCGATCGCTCATACGCAGGATGCTCGAACCGGATCCGAAGAAGCGCGCCGCGATCGAGGATGCGATGGCGCACCCGTGGGTGGAGAGTATTGAAGTGTGTCATTTGGTGGAAAAACCGAAGCATATGCACACATATGCGATTATGCAGGCTCAGGCACAGTTTGGCGGATCGTGAGGCGTGTGCGAGTAAAGAGGGGGAAGGGGGATCGTTGGTTGGTTGGTGGTGACGGTGAGACTGTTAGGACAAGTCGCGGTGGAGGAGTGGTTACCGAGGTGGCTGGAGGTAGTTGAAGGTGGAGTGTCTTTTGTTTGCATACGTCGGTGCGTCTGTAAATACCTTCCAGACGGCGATGGCAATGCCCTCGCTACCCAGTATCTTACAACCACGCGCATCCCACGTCATTCGTATCATATCACGCTGAGTTGTTGTATTTTCTTCATCTTTCATCTTTCACTTTCGTCCACCGATGTCTTCTCTTTGAGTTGTTGTAGCAGTCGTTCTTCGTAGCAGTGGACTAAGTCCAATCAGTGTATGTTCCCCCATGCACCGTGGACAAGTACTCTAGTACCCTCTCACTGCACGATTAATACTTCCCTTTACATATATTTTTTGACCCGCTGACGGTGATCATGCAAATATAACAATTGATGAGTATTCCCTCTAATTGAAGGCGTCCGCTTATGAGAGGCGGCATTAATATTCTATGCGCAGAGGTAATCAAGAAAGCAGGTATACGTATATATCACCGATACTAAACCCTACAGCCCTAATAAGCGCGGCCTACTACTTTACAGCCACAACAGAAGCGGTTGGGGTTGTAAAAGAGAAAAGGAAAAAAAATCAAATCCCATGTGAATACACTGATGTGAATCGGATCGAAAGTACTACTGCTGTTGCTCTACACGTGGGGTTGTGGGTTGTGATTTATTGGCGCCGTGCGGTGACAAGGAATTGAGGTGATATGAAGGGGACAAGATCGACTTTTTCTGGTCGGTGATTAACGGAATCCATCTAAAATACTCGCTACACGTCATGCCCCTTCATTACCTAGCAAGCCATTCCGCTGGTTAGCCCCAAACACCAGCAATGGACAGAAAGAAGGGGGGGAGCCACTTACCACTCTCTTTCGTCCATTCATCGTGTCTCCTAATATCCGCCTCTGTCACAGTCGGCCGAACGCTCTCCAGACTCTTCAAGAAATCCTGTATCCTCAGCGGTGGTTCTTGCAGCTCGTCGGACCCGATTTCGTTCCACGATTTCTCGACGGCATCCCGGTCGCCCGGTGAACAGGGTGTCCATTTGATTTTAGAGGGTGATGAAGAGTCTGGGTCAGGTTTGACAGGTTTAAAGTGTGTAGCTGAGATGACCTTTCGTACGGGCTGCATCAACGCGTCCCGCACGACTATGGAGATATCGGAACCGGAGTAGCTGGGGAGGGTGAGCATCCGTCCAGGCGATACAGAGAGAAAAACCCTCACCCTTCCGTCCGCTCCGCCAACAATTTGTAATCCTTGTGAGTCAGCTGGCACGGTGTCGACCCAACATGTATCTCAAACATGCGTCTGCGGGCCTCCTTATCCGGTAGAGGGATATATATCCGTTTCTCGAATCTGCGTTTGATAGCGGGGTCGAGTTGCCAGGGAATATTGGTCGCACCGAGAACGAGAACACCGGTGTCATCGTGTCCGACACCATTCATTTGCACGAGGAATTCGGTTTTGATTCTGCGGGAGCCTTCGGATTCGGATTCGTTGCGGGTGCTAGCGAGGGAGTCGACTTCGTCGATGAAGATGATGGCGGGTTTGTTCTCGCGCGCCATGTCGAATAGATTACGCACGAGTCTACGCGATGAAGATGAGAGCCTTTGATGAGAAGAACGGCAGATTTGACGAACCTTTCCGAATCACCTTGCCATTTACTGACGAGGTCACTGGAGCTGACGCTAAAGAACGTGCTGTTGGCTTCGGTGGCCACGGCTTTGGCGAGGTAGGACTTTCCGGTGCCAGGTGGACCATATAGCAAGATTCCGCGCCAGGGGGTGCGTTTTCCGGTGAAGATTTGGGGGAACTTCCTAGGCAAGATGACGGCTTCTTGGAGAGAAGCCTTGGCACGTTCGAGTCCGGCGACGTCGTCCCACTTTACGTTTGGCTTCTCGGATAAGATGGCACTCGATAGGCCTGCGCGGAGTTTCTTGAGTTCGGGATCTTGATCGTCATCACCACCATCCTTTCTGCACGAGGCATCATTGATCGATGAGATATGGAACGTTTGGAGGGAGTGGGGTGGAGTGTGTTGTCATGCATACCCTTTACCACCGACGCCAGCGACTGTTCCATTGGCACCCACAGCCCTCCGGCCACGATGTTCTTCTTGAGCTTGGAGATGCTTCTTGAGGGTTTCAGCTCTAGAGAGGTATTCTTCGATCTTGCCGCGGATCAAAGCCTTGGACTTTTCATTCTTCTCGTCTGTAGCGGGAGTGTCAACGATGAGGTCGGGTAGGAACGTAGAGAAAATACATTTCTGAGCGAGCATGAAGTAGTCGAGGGAGTTCATGTATTGCTTGTATGCCTCCGCATAGTTTTGTTTGGTGTCCTCGTCGATGGCACGTTGGACGATCTCGATGGCTCTCTGAGGAAAAGATCACATCTTGGTTATGATGTCCAGAGACCGAAAAGCACGCACGTCCAGGTTTGTCTGGCCAGACATGATGATGACGGTGCGAATGACACCCTGACACAGCGCAGTCGATGCGGATGACCTAATCAAGCCAAGTCGGACGATGGCGACGAGCAGCGATGGCAGTCCGTGCGAGCAGATCCTCGCCAAACTCATCGCCGTGGTCAAGCACACGCAGATATCAGGCAGCAACCTCACTCCGCAGACGACGCAAGCCCTCCTGCAAGCCGTACGTCCGCGTCTCGTCTGCGATCGCATCTCGCTGAGAGAGAGTGTGTGTACAGACCAACGATTACAAGAATACGCTACTACAGGCCAAGAAATATGCTGCCACGCTGCCTGGTGGAGAGCTGAACGCGGAGGAGCAAGAGGAGTTGATTGCGATGCTGGAACGATTGCGGGATCACAAAAAGTCGGTTTCCGTCCGTCCACGAGGCTGGAGTGATGACATCTCGCCGTAGACAGCAGCTCACTGAGCTCTCGGAGCGCTTATCGAGTATGGTGCACAGCGAGAAGATGGAAGTCGACTCCACGGCTTCCACGCCTTCGTAGACGTACTAGCGTATATACACCGATGGCCATGCATAACCGAGGGCGTCTAACATGACTGACACGGCCAGCGTCGCCGTTTGCATTTCCGGTGGGATCAGATAAAACTTGGTGTTTGTGTGTGTTTGTGTCCCTCCCGCATTGGACGCGGTGCAGTCGCAGTCGCAGTCAAAAAACAACAGCACCGTCGCCGTCGTCGACGTCGAGCCGGTTTGAACACTGTGGAATCTCCGTCTTCCAGCCTTGATTTGCTTCTACTGATCAGCAATATTAAACGGAACGGGTAAGAAACATCCATTCACTACTGACAGGCCACTGTCCTCGTCGTTGTCGTCGCTGACGGTCACTCACTCGTCCCCAGCACTCGCCGTGTTTTACCAGATACCACCCCATACCCGACGCACCCCGTCTCATGGCCCTTCTCGCTCCATCGTCCGACTGGCACCCCCCTCGAGATCTCACCATGGACCCTGCCTCAAACTCGCCCTCGTCTCGCCAACGCTCCTCCCCGTCAAACGATCACAACGCCCCACTCCATCCGCAGCAGCAGCAGTCTCTCCCCCAACCTCACCAGCAGAGCCAGCAACCCTATCCTTACCCCGTTCAACAGCAGCCACAGCAACAGGGCCCGTGGCTGCCCACCGTGTCCGGGGCTCCCTTCTACCCCCAGTTCTACCAAAACCAGCACCCTCCACAACCCTACCCCCTCCATCCTCAGCCTCAAAACCCCTACTTTGACCCCGCAGCCAACGCTCAGCTCGCCCAGTGGGCCTACCAGCAGATGATGTTCTCCCAAGCCCAGGCACAGGTCCAAATGCCCTCTCGGGGCACCGCTTCCGCACCTTCCTCCCCGGCCGATTACTACGGCCCAGCGCCACTCTTCAACCCTTTCCCAAGTGGCACCCCTCCTCCCCCTCCTCCCCAACACCACCCACAGCACCATGCCCCCGGATATACCCAGCGCACGTCCTCCGCGGACGGCGCCCGTGGCCAATACGATGGCTTTCATCCATATCGTCGTCCTCAACAGTCCCCTCGGACTCAGGATGGCGATCGATGGACCGGTGGATTGCCTCAGCCGCCCTACGCGCACGGAGACGCATCTGCATCCTCCACATCTGTCAACTCTAGCTCATCATCGACGCGTGGCAACGCCAACCCTCCCTCCTCCACCCCCCGACAGCGCACCAGCAGCACGCAGGGCAACGGATCTGCACACCAGAGCGGACCTGCCACTGCTGCGCGGACGAAGAGTCCTCCTTCGTCCTCGCCGTCGCCAAACGAGACAGGCAACAGCCGTCCGCGCGCGGGCAGCGCCTCAAGCCGTCCATCCAACAACACCCTTCCGCATCATCGCACATCTTCCTCTTCGTCGACGGCTTCATCAGCCGGCACGGCCCGGCCATCTGTATCTTCCTCGGCTACTGCCACGTCGTCGTCGTCCTCTCCTCCCCCTTCGTCCTCCCACCCGCACTCGCATCCTCACCCCCAGGCTCGGCCCCCTCGTCCATCGCCACTCTCGCAGGGCTCGACAATCCCACACGCCAGCTCAGCTTCCAACCCACAATCTCAATCTCACTCACACAGACAATCCCACGCTCAATCTCAACCCCAGCCTCATCCTACCGATAAGCGCATGTCCCGCGATGACTCAGACCTTACCACTATGCTCGATAGCATCGCTCTCGGCACTGCTCCTGCCAAAAGTGGCGGTCTTAAAGGTAGACTGAGGCGTGCACTATCCCTTGGCCATGCCCTCGACGAGGAGCAGGAATTGGAGCAGTCTCCTGTGGGAAATAAGCATGGCAAATCTGCCAGCGGCACCCCCGATCCTACTACACCCACAGATAACACGGACGCATCGAGCACCATCGCCAATGGTGGTGATGCTGCAGGGCCACCCCTTAAAAAACGATCCCGCGCAGCCTCTCTGTTCAGTGCGCGTCTCAACGCGTCAACCGATAATATCTCCCTCTCGTCTACCATGTCCTCTGCCTCCGTCGTCATTCGCAAGATTGGCTCCATCGGCAAATTGGCGAGGAGAAATTCCTTGGCGGGCATCACGTCCTTGTTCAAGGATAAAAACAAGGACCAGCTTGGTGATTCTGCCAACAATAATGACAGTGGCGGAAGTACCTCGGGTAAAAAATCCAAATCCAAACGTTCCAAAGACGCCAAAGGTTCCGTCCTCGAACCGACGGTCTCCCATGCTGTCGCGGAGCTCGATCGGACAGCTAGCGGGAGTGAATGGTCGGACGCAAGTCTGAGCGGGTTAAGTCCAGCCGCGAAATTGGCAAGACAACACACGCTCAAGTCGAATGCGGAGGCTGCGGCAAAGGCTCGTGCGCAAGCCGAGGCTCAAGCACAGGCAGCAGCGCAGGCTCAGGCGGCTAAAGGTGCTAATGCTCATACGAATGGTGGGAGTGCAAACGGAAGTAATGCAGGGAGCGTGCCGGTCCCGGCAACTTGGGAGAAGAGTACAGCTACGGGGAGGGATAGCGTGCACCAGGGGCGTAGGATGGTGGGCGAAGACGGTCGAGTCCTTGTCGAGGACGATTCCGATTCAGGGAGCGATGTCGAACATGCGCCTGCCCACCAACCCCAACAACAGAGCTACATCTCCGACGGATGGGAAGACGATGAGGTATGGCGAGAGGATGAGGACGAGGAGGAAGATCTGACTGTTCGCCCTGGTGGCTCCGTTGAAGACGAGGAGGTCGTCGAGTGGGCAAAGACGATACGGAAGACGATCGAAACGATCAAGCCGACAAAGGGCATTTTAAAGGGTGAGTGTCTGCTCAGCTTACCTATGTTGTTCTGACCTTCCCTAATGTGCTACGCCCAGGTGCAGAGAACTACCACCAGGAAGCCTATATCCAGGACCAGGCCTCGAACCCAGCGTTCAACCGTATCCGGTCCAGCTCGTATAGTTCTCATTCAGGGACGCCGGAACTCGGTCCTTTAGCACGTATACCCTCTCCCGATCCAGACCACATCGATGGACTGCACCGACACCCTTCTCATTCATCGCAGCGCGGTGGTGGCAACAGCGGGATTGCTGCTGCTGGAGGTAACTCGTCCTCACCAATTATTTCTTCTGGTTCCTCTTCTGATGCATCCATCCCCTCTTCCTCCGAACCAGACTCTGGAAGATCGTCGCCGCACACCAACGTTGGAAATTCCGCTGCCAATGGCCTCTTCACGCTCTCGAATTCATCTGCGCCTGCACTGTCGACGATCACGGCGACAGCGACTCTCCCCCATCGTACATCCTCGACCCCAACCACAAAACGACTCGTCTTTGCGAACAATTTGTCAGTGTACGATACTTTCTCTTCGACAGTCTACGACCGACGGAGTGAACCTGCGACGTGGAGTCGTCTCACTCCAACTTTGGCACAGAGGATCAAGGAGGAGTTGAATTCGTATAAGATGGAGGAGATGGAGGTGCATGCCTGCAGCCGGGTGTAGTGAGTCGCTTTACTCTTATTTCTTGTGGGGGTGGCAATTTGGTTTTGGAGCGATGTGGTGCAGATGCTGACAAATCATTTTTGTAGCACCCAATTTTTCATCTAGAAGAGTGTTGGAGTCCTACATACCATACCCAGACAAGCATGTCTATCACTACCATTTTCAGTGGCAGCAGCAGCAGCAGCAACGACTCTATTCTCAGTTTTATTTCGTCCGATGTCCATCCGTCATCGATGTCGTCATCGTATTTTCTTTTTTTTTCGAGTCACTCGCTAGCGTTGCAAGTTTATCTCTCCTCGAGCGAAACGCTTCGCCCTGTACCACCACCACCAACCACTAATCGTATCATCGTTATCGCCACTCTTGTCACTGCAACCATGCAACCCCACGTTTCAAATGCAAACAAAGGACTACGTGTTACGTGCCTCCATACCAATGTCGCCTCACCCGCTCTCGCTTTGTACCCCTAAAACTCTCGCTGTAAGGTGCTTCGGTCGTCCGTGCCAACCCCACACGTCGCGTTCGCTCGTTTCGATCTTTCCCTTCCGCCCGCTTGTTTTCATCTTCGACGAATGAAGTAGCTGGAGGAAATTTGTTCTGTTCGGCTCTTGCCAATCTCTCGTGGCCCACCCCCGCCGTTTGTGTCTGCCCCTCTAGAGCGCCCTCTTTCTCCCCCAGATAGAGCCGCCGGCCATATGTCACCTCTTAAATTCCACCTTACGCACGCACATGCACTTACCCCGTTTCACATCCATACCTGCCTTCACCATGCACGTACGCACATCCAATTTTTCCTACTCATTTTCTCTGCATCATGGACGGTTTCCCTCCGAAAAAAAATATTCTCCTCATTTCCCCCTATTCCGTCATCTCTCTTTCCTCACCTTCATAGCTAAAAAAACAAGTTGAAAAGTCCCTTTCTTTTCGTCCTACCTCTTATATTATTCACCTCCTCCCCCTCCCCTCGTTCGTCGTGGTGCTACTGCTGCTGCATCGAACGTTGCTCATCATCTTTTTTTTTGCGCACGTATGTGACTGGTGTCCAGTAGCGTTATACCTTTTTTTTTGAATTATTCCCCTTATTTCTTCTGCCCTTTTCTCTCGGGTGTGTGTGTGCGTGTCAGTGTGGTGCGAATCTCATTCGGAGAGCGTGGTGGTCCAAGCACGACAACGCCCACGAAGCGTGTGCAACTCAGTGCTGCTTCTTCTGGCGAGCATGGTTTGGAGTCTAAGTGACCTTGCATTCACTGACGGCTAACGTCAATGACGATGCCAAAGTACTCGTATGAAATATGCACCGACAGTGTCGTTTCAACTTTTGGATATGGACGATATGCACGCCACTACCGAAGGTTCTTTTTACCCTCATCCATTGCACTATGCACAACTGCTATACCCCTATTTTTGGTGGGATGTTGTGTCCCTTGAATTTATTACCCTGTGCGTATAAGTGTGCATGGTGGTAAGCATGTATACCATTGCATACATATGTTTTCGATGTTCATTATGTCTCATTTCGACGTATTCTTTTATGTAACTATGTACAATTCCTGAATCGCATTGTTGATACGATTCAAGTTCAGTCTCAGTGTACCTGCCTGCCCGTACTGCAGCCTCGCATTTGAATTTCAAATCCCAATACCCCATGCCCATCTCATTATCAAAGTTAATGATAGCATGTCATCAATTCACTCTTGTTCTCGCTGTGGGCCAAGTCCTAAATAATGACATCTTCGATAGGCGTGTACCGGTGTAAGGTGGTGGAGCGTACTTCTGTGAGATTAGGCTCGCATCAAATGAATGGGCCCAAGTCTTGCTGACTGACACCGATGAATCGATGACACTTGCACACCACGCGATCGACGAGTAAAATGAAGTGTGCGGCGGCCGGCAACGCTTCCCACTCCGCATATGCCATGTGAGCCGTACAAACCACAGTCCGTTGCATTCACTTTGAAAATCGGATCAGAGGAACACATGAAGCCCTATACCTACAGGAGCGGGGTACGTACACGTGTAAATGAAACAAGTACGGCGTCAATGGACAGCATCTGTGGTTCATGCGTGGAAGGGGCAAGCCCAGGAAGCCCGTTCCATCGCTATGACCCACATCGCGCGTAGCCAGATCTTATCCCACGCACGTCGTCGAGTAGGCACGAAAGCTATCGACACATACAGAAGTCGCGAAGCGGACAGAAAACAAAGAACAAACAGGAGCAGCCACCAACGAGAAAACAAGGAGGATGACCCTCAGTCGTCCGTGACGGCATATCTCCTCGATCGGTCGATGCCTCCACGGTTACCTGGAACGTTCCTATTCCTGCAATGATTCGCGTAATGGCCTTTTTCGCCGCACTATGATGCTCACGTTAGCGGACAAAGTGAACATGGAGAAGAAAGGAAAAGACGTACCTTGAAACACAAGACCTCGTCCAGATTTCGTCGGGGTCCCGATGCTGCTGTGGCCCCCCCAGATCCCGTGCCCGCGCTCCCACTTCCACCACCGTTCGAGCGATCGTAGTCAGCATATCGGCCGTACCCTGGTGGGGGTGGACCCAGGTCTCGGTTTGCAGGAGGCAGAGGGGTATCGTACGCGCTTGGATGTGGGAGGGAGGGTTTAGGACTACAAGTGGCAAAATATAAGATTGAAAAATAATAGTCAGAAATGAGATACATACTGTCCTCGTGGGCATTCTGGACCTAGCGGACAGAATCCGGTAAGGTAGAGCTGGCACGCGACGCGACGGACGTGTTTCCGTGGACATGTCGGCCCTAATTTACAAAACCCGCGTTTATAATCCGGACACTCTATCCTCCTTTCTCTTGGATGTGCATACAAGCACTCGTCGCCTGCAGAACAATACCCGTATTTAGCGTACCACCAGCACTCTGGCATTCGTCTGAGGTTGTACTCGTGCAAGAACTCGCATGCATCGCCTTTTTTGCAGAGACCGCGCAGCCAGTGTTTACAAACTGTTGCGAGACGTTCTCTGTCCCGTGGGTGTGCCGGGAGTTGTTTAGGGGGTTGGAAATTCTGCGAGGACGGGATTGTATGTCGGAGTGGACAGTGAAGTGGACCCAGTGGACACCCTGTAGAGCTCAGAGATAACCGACAGATCTGGTCGTCTGTCCAACGCGTCAGACAGGTCAAAAAGGTAGTAAAGGAATGAAACTTGCCCTTGTCTAGTTTGATTCCAAGATCATTTTTGACAAAGAGCTCTTCTTGAAAGTTGTTTTGGTGGAACTGCGGTTGGACGAGATCCTTGAGCGGAGACGGGCCCGCCAACGGCGTGGACATCGGGAGAGAGCGTATGGCTGACGTAAGTGGTGTCTCCGGCCATTTATTAGTCAGACGGTCCGGGCCGCGTAGCTTGCTTAGTAAGCATACCAATCTAAGTACGTTTATGAAAATACAAGCAAGTAGTTACGACTTGTATACGTTGGCCCTGCTCCTCCTTCCTTGTCGCCGACATACCTGAACTTGCCTGAGCCGAGTCTCTGAAATGAGAAAACGAGCTGGAAGCCACTCTGCAACGCTCTGTCCAGCTCCAAACCCATTCATATCATCGCACACGTTCTTGTCATCCTCCATCCCGAGCACCATCAACGCCACTGCCTTGGCGCACAACCATGCGTGCACCATTCCTTCACCTGAATATCCCGCAGAAACCCATTCCCCAGGACTCGCCATTTCCTTGTCCGTCTTCGACGGCCTCTCCCTTCCCGTCACACTCTCCGGGATTCGACCCACCCATGGAAATCCGTCCGCTGATTCACTCAGCTCGCCGCTCCACAATGCTTTTACCCTCCCAGCTGCCCAGATACCACCATCCACGGCAGTCGCACCTTCTGCACCCCAATTTACAGCGCCAAAGTAGACGGACAACGCTCCAGACACGTGTGCTGCACTGTGCAGATCATACATACCGGGCATCCGTGTGCATCCAACACTTTCTCCCTCGAGACCACCTCCAAACATCAACTCATGTTCGCCACTCCGAAGCTGCGTCAGGTAATCGAATCCTTTGTACACCGGGTCGTCATAAAACACATATGAACGTGCCCCACCACCCATCTTAGTACGTAACTTGCGTCCGGGTCTCTGCGCACTCATCGTCTCTCGTACCTGTGTCACCACGGGTGCAAGACCAGGGACGAGCGCACCCACGTGGGCATTCGTGAGATGAACGATGTGTTTTGTTTTCAGCGTCCCGCGCGGTGTGTGTAAAGTGTAGGCGGATTCGTTCTCCGATGGACCCGTGATAGATGTGCAAGGCGTCTTCGTGTACAAACGGAACCTATTTGTCCCCCCCGTGGTGAGCGACGTAAAATGGATAAGGCCCTACTCACTGGTTGGCATGGTCCTCGAGCAACCGAGCGAGGACGCCCGCAACGAACCGGTACGGATGAACCGCTCCCGCACGCGTCGTAATACACCCTAAAGCGTACTCTGAAAGCTGATATCTCTGTAATGCGCTCGTGTTCATCTCCCCACTTGCTTATCCTCACATTCTCACGTTCACTCACCTTCCTAGCCGCTTCACCCCCCAAGCACTCATACGGCTCCGCCTCAACTGGCATATCCCTCTTATACACCTTCAACAACCTCTTCGCCTCCTCGAACGTCTCTTCGTCGTAGTACACGTCTACAGCTTCGACCTCTCGACAATCCGCATCTGCTGCGTCGGTCTGACCTATGTGTCGCTGGATCTCGAGGTGAGCTAATCGGAACCGGATGATGTGTTGTGCGGCACGGAGACCGAGGGTGTTCTTGAGGTCCTCATAGTCGTGGTATAAAGGTGGGTTGATATGACCTCCGTTCCTGTGTAGTGTGTTAGCAACGCGCGATACCAAGGGCAATGGAGGGAACTAGCCTTCCGGTTGCCCCTGAACACGCGTCGTGCGCTTCAAGCATCACAACGCTCAGTCGTTCGTGCTCATACCCGCCCTTATTGATCCGCTTCCGATCCGCGTTTAGCAACGCCCTGACAAAAGAAGCGCCGGATATACCCGACCCTATGACGACTGTCCGACCACCGTACCACCGACATAGCGTACCATGACACCCATTCCCAACCACCGTCATACCATGGACAAGTGTTCAGTCAGTAACCACTCACCCACGAGACACAGGAGTACACACCGACATCCGCATACTCTGGCACCGCCGCACACTGGCTTTCATCTGGGTCCTGCACGAGACGAGCTAAAATAGCCGAAGGGGGGAATGCCCAAAACGAGCGTGTTGGTTCAGCGATTGGAAGCCCAGGGGTGGGTAAGGGCGGAGAAGGACATTGCGACGATATTGTGCTCGTTCGCCCTATCGCTTCTGGCCTTGCCCTTTTTCTCTCCTGGCCTCTCGCTTCTCGACCCTGGACTCGTTCAAGTGGGTTCGTCAGTTTCTCGGCGTCACCCTCGCCACATTTGCTAGCGCCCAGAGAAGACTCGGTTGAGTACTGGAAGCGTGTTCCGGTATGTGCACGGGAGAAAGCGATGCCCATTGTTTCCTATTATCTTGAGGACTGTATCGGTGACAAGGCTCTTTGCTCTCCGTGGGGGTATAATATTTATCGGATATTGACGATGACGGGTAGGCAATGCAGTGAGGAAGAGCGGAAACATCTTTGACTAGCCTACTTTTATCCAGGGCCGGCCACGGGCATCACACAGTTCGTATCGCCTCATATCAAGCCAACAGTACTATATTCAGACCTGAGTGCTCGGCACCAAGATATGAGAAGATAAGTTAACTCGCTCTTGGTTCGCCCCCGTAACAGGGGCGTACTAACACGGGCGGATCAAGATGCGCTTCCTGACTTATTGGGTTGGCTCTTGACTGGTCGGAGAATACTACGACGTGTGTGGGTACGGAAGGTGGTACAAGAGGTGATTGCTATTCGGCACAGTATCCATCCGGTCCAGGTCGAACTTCAATGGTAGAGTGACAGGTAATGCACTACGTAGCCGACAGTCGAACTCGGTGGGGCATACATATTCGATTCCGACCAGTAGTGTGAGGTTATGTAAGTAGTACCAAGTACATGGCAGCTCCAAATATTTTTGTACAACTCTCTGCTTATCTTATCGCATGGTGGCGTCCGTGGCGACCGGTATGTATAGACAACAAGGGAGCGTCGTTGCGCGGGGATTCATATTGGTAACGAAGAGACTAACTGCCTACACCGAACATGTCTCGTGAAATACGGCGATAAGCTTCTTCTGGAATCGTGCGAGATACGATACAAGTTCTGGCTCTGGCAATGCGGAGTATTCAAGCGCCTGGCTGAGCTGCGTTCGGAGCTTGTATGACCCAAGGCGGACATATCCGGTATAATTAATCGAGGGTATTCAGGATATCGAGTACGGAAAAGGACCAAGCACCACAGGTTAGGATATCAGGACGTCTGCCTGCGTCACTCCAGCACAGTGAGGTATGCATGCCTTACCTTGACGACGGCTCGACGGTGAGTAGCCTGGACAGCCGTCTGACTGCTTGCTTCCTGCCGAACGTGCAAGTCGGTCAATATTTCGGCGACTCTCTTGGCTTCTTGTACTACATCGCGCGGTAAATCGGCCAACGTGGCAAGGTCAACACCTACATATGTATATGTGTTATTCCCAGTCGCACATCTGGTATCCCGGCCTTATCGGTGCAGGGTAGGCACTGACCATAATGTCCATGATTGTCAGGCAGGCCGTCGACGATGCTAGTGGAGGAGGGGGGTCAACACCCTTTACGCTAGCCACGCCCGTCAAGTGGCAACGTATTGTGCTCACCGGTATCGAAACACCATCCCAAAACCGGACGTCTTCTGCGTAGGCTGTGTGGACATAAATATAAACATATGATACGGCATCGCCGCTAATGGCTGGTATGCATGACGGATATACCTGAACGGACAGATGTAAACTACGGCAGTCTCAGCGTGACTCAGACTGCGTTTGTGGGAATGAAGTGGACTTACTTCACCACGGAGGGTTGGCAAGATAGTGCCGTCGATAGTTGTTGGAAATGGCTGCACTCGGCGTCAACGGATAGCGCAGGCACCTCAAAATAACGACAGTACGTAGCGAAAAAAACGAAGCACTACGGAGAGCAGCATGTGATCCTGCGCAACGTCGAGGTTTGTAGGAGGCTTACTTTAATTCGGATGAGCTCCTCCGCGATGGCATGGGCTATTCCAACGCCTTCTACCGTAGAGGTACCTCGACCCAACTCGTCGACAAGGACCAGCGTTTTCGGTGTTGCGAGGCCTATCGTCAATCCAAATATGATGTGCAAACTAACTGCAGCATGCTTACCTAGGATCATGGCTGAAGTCGCCATCTCGCTTGCGAAGGTGCTCAAACTTTTTTCTATGTCATCATCGTTTGAGAGGCGAGTCAGAAGGGCGTCGTGGATGCTGTAAGTCTTATTTAGGCTCAGTAAGCAGTAAGTTTCAAGGTGTTGGTCACCGAAAGCTGGCATATTCCGCAGGTACGAAACACCCAGCCATCGCCATAATCACTAGTAACCCACTCTGCCGAAGGTACGTACTCTTTCCTAGAAGACATTGACACGGTTGATGTCGACGGACTCACAAGCACTTACCCGACATACTAGCAGGTCTCCGTTCCAAGTCACAAAGGGAGCGCAAGTTTGCCACTTACTTTGGACCCTGAACAATCTGAAAATGAGATGAATCGCAACAGTAAATATCGTTCGACACTAGTGTTCCTGCTGCTTGGACGGTCTCGAGGATTGGGTGCCTTCCGGCCTTCACGGCAAATGTCCCAGTGAATTCCGGACGCACTGCCATGATCGCCTGTTAGCAACCCACATCAAGACAACCGAAGAACTAACCGTAGTTTCTCACTGATCACAGTCACAAACGAAACCCATGATAGAGAGGCGACTTACTGATAGTTGCGTGCGCGAAGGACCAAAGGAGGTCAACAATGGCAACCTATTGTTCATCAGGTAGATATAATTCGCTTCTTGGAACGATACATACTGCTTCAGATGCAGTATAAAGAGCGCCAGAATACGCCAGTATCTGCTCGACAAGGTCCTGGATTATCCTGCCCTCACTGTCAGGATGCGAGTACTAAGATGACTTTCATGCTTACTTGTTGCTGAGAAGGAGAGTTTCGTCCAACGCATCTTTCATCCTTGCGTTCATCTTCTTCTGGAAAGACCAAGTCAGATCATGCACGGGGTGCCATCGCAGGGCGTCCGCGCATACCAGCTCCATACTAGAAAAGAGCCAGCGCCCTTTTTGCGAAGTAATGTTGATAAAACCCTTTGGAAGCTCGCCTTCCAACTCGTCCTTCTTCAAGGTGAATACGAATCCATTTTCCTGGTATACGAGCGTCAAGGGCAAACCGTGCTTCTCAGACAGAACCGCATTGAGCTGCATGATGTCGCCCACGTTCTCCTTAAATGTCTCCCGAGCAACATCAAGAAGCCGGTGGCGGTTGGCCTAACTGATTCAGCTTACTAGCTGAGAAGACCTGTGAACGTACCCTGACTGCATAGACTCTTGCATTGACCGCAGCAAGTCCACCCTGCGGTACTCAGCTAACAGATTATAGGCAGCCAGAGAGGTTACCTTCACAGGCCCAGCTTCCTCGTTCAGATTATCCGCAATAAGGTCTGCGATGAACGCCAAGCGCTTGTCGGAGATCATCTTGTAGCTGTGTGTCAACAACGCATCGTTCCCAAGCAACGCAAGCGTACGTCATAAACTATCTGCAATAACTGGGATCTGCCCCCGGCCAAAGCGTTCTGCAGGAACGGCAGGTTTCGTACTATGCTTTGAAGACTAAGCATCTGAGAAACACGAGAAAACGCAGATTTTGTCGCGTGCGATACGCGGACTTCCGATGAGGCGAGCTGGATCAGATGATGATTATACAGTACCGAAGAAATATGGCAGGCTTGCCGAGGATATCAACTTGTCAAAATCAAGTTTGTTTAACCGCTTCAAAGCATCGCGGACTTCTGCGAATTTATCTTCGCGTTGAACGAGTTCTGGGAAATGCTTGAAGGAGTAAGAACAGATGTATCGATGTCCTTACCTTCCACTACATCCAGGCGTGCATTGATGGCTTCTTCCCCTGGAAGACAAGAGCATTAGCCCATGGCCCAAGCTTGGGGCAAGATGTACCGGTCATTGGAGCCAGAAGATTGGCACGCAGTAAGCGGGCAGCCATTGCCGTGTAAGTATGGTTCAGAATCCCTATATCATCGACTTGTCAGCAGCTAGTAATGCCCTGCATCTGCATCGAGTAGGATACCCAAAGAGGGAGTGCGTCGATTTCTTGTGAGCGATATTGCTAACCAGCTCAAGGTTCCGCGCCGTCTCTGGGTCGATCATTAGCGTTCCTTGACCAGACACGTACCTGATACGCAAAGACCCCGTAGCAAAGCGTGTATTCAACCGATACTCCGCGTGCTTGAATATTGCACTGGCAGATGAAAGCGCGTAATACCTGCAAGACACGGTTAGGCTGGTCCCTATGGCGCATATACTCACTTATCCGCTACAGAGACAAGTGTTGCTGCCCGCTCATCATCCTCCACGCATAACTGTGTAATGAAATCCATTCCTGGAGACACTCAGCCGAGATCCAAGGGAAGACAAACATCAATCCAAAGCACCTGTACTATCATTCCAATATTTTCTCGCGACAGGTTCGATAGGTACATTCTGAAACTCTTCCATAATGAACCGCACCAGAAGCGAGGTAGTCGAGGGACGCCTCCCCGAGGATAGCGAAGCTCGCGTCTGCGGCAGACACGAAGGTTTCCGGAACAAGCACCAAGACCGGAAAATGAATGTGCATTTGGTGAAGTGTCTTCACGTATGTCGGACAGTCAGCGAGCTTTTGGGATAAGTTGAGCGAGAAAGAGTGGCATGATGCTTCCGGCCCACACCTGCACAAGGACAACACGCCCCGTGTCTTTATCCATGGCCGCCATGCCAACTTCGTGTGCTATCCCACGGCTCTCAAATATCGCCACCACGTAACTTGCTTCGTGTCTAGTCGAAGCAGCTGTTCGGGGCCGACCCGTGCTCGCACGTGTTCCGGGACGCGATTGAGAGGTCGCAGGTCGAAACGAACCAGTAGAACGATCCTGAGCTGTGAACGGACGCGTTGTCGAGGAGGGAACTGAAGACGTGGACACCATAACGTCGTGTCCGACAAATAGATCCTTTCCGGTCTGATGTGATGATAGGCTTGAACGGTGATTTCAAGAGAGAACTTGTGAATCGTGATCGGTGGCGTCTGGATCACGAGATCCCATCTACCAGGTGAAATTTCGAAAGGCGAACTCTGTACCGTAACGAGCAAAGGTCCCGTGCAACGCAGGGGCCGATGAACGTTCAACGTTCAACGTTAAATGTTGCCTCGAGTCAACTTTATCGTACCAGAACCTTGTCAAAGGATGATGACTTGGTTCGCTGAGGTTGCCGGTCTGGTGAGTCTTGTCGGGTGCCACCAGACTGATAGATAGTACTGAGTGATCCTTAGCGTTGACTGGTGAGGGATGGGTCCAACACACAGCTTCAGCGACACTCTGATGTGCACCACAGTGGCCCTAGAATGTACGACCTGTGCATCGGCATTTATCACGGGAATGATTCCACTCTAATAATTGTTCCGGCATGGGTATCTAAGGAGCTCGAAAGAAGATCTGGTGTTCTGCTGAAGCCCTTCAAAGTTGCGCGACGAACCAACACAATCTGACACTCGACTTCTGCTGTGTCTGGTCGGCTACGAAGTGCTAATATATTGTGAGTCATTTGTCTTCGCGTAGTGATGCCTAGATCGTGACATTGCATGATTTCGTATCATTCAGCGTGGGGACGCATTGGCTCCCACTTGCTCCAATTCTCTGAAATACAGGCTCCGCGAGTCCGCAAGTTGCAGGGGTCAGCCCAATGCATTCCAAATTCCTGGCATGAACATATTAGCCCGTATGTTTATTCCCACGGAGAAAATACAGCCTCCTTGGAGGTCCTGATAGCTGGCCTGTCGTGATTGGCTCTACACGCCGCATCTAAACACCAATTTTATATAGCTCTGGCCTCTGGATTTTCCCTCGTCCCTACTCGCACACTGCAGAAGATGCAGTCCACGACCGCCGCGGATTTCCTCAGATTGGTACAAATTGCTCGTTTAACTCGAATGTGTCAACGTGAGTGGCTTGCGTTGTGTCTGCGAAGATATATTTTTACTGAACGTATTTGCCAGTAGTCCCCTCGGTCGTTATGGTATATGACTATTGTAAGCACAAGCTTTTGAGACTGTCCGCGTTACTCACGGAACATGCAGTGATTAGCGTTGATCAAGAGGTACCGGTTCTCCAGTTACATAAAGTTGTTTGCAATTGCAATGGTGACTCTTGATTTTCAATGCTTTCGAAGGTTGAACAGATATGGGTAAGCTCTCCACAAAACTAACCTTGCTGCAAGGATAACCGAATCCTCGTGGCCTATCGTAGAAACGACCCAGGACGACGACCACAATTCTCTATCTCATCGTAAGCGTTCGCTATGTTCAAGGGGGCGTATGTCCTTCTCAGCATGCCGCACAACAGCTGCGATACTTTGGTACTCTGTGTGGTGTGTAAGTTTTTACTCGAGTCCTCATATCATTGTCATGGGTTTTCGAACTGCAATATAGGTTCAACGCTACGGGTCGGTCGAGTCCACTCGGATTCTCGAGACAATTTCAGCTCACCTACTGCTTAGTCTTCTTGTCCGATGTTTCTGAAGAGGTGAGGATCACTTGCGACGTGATGGGCCTTTCTGACTTATCGCGATAGTTGTATGTGATATTCAGGGGCTTAAATCCCTCCTACTGATACCTTATTGTACTCACGCACATCACAGCTGTGAGCTCCACTACTCTTCTGTTAGTGTAATATTTGTCTGATAACTCTGTAGGTAATACTTTCATGATTATGCAAGGTTGGCCCGCCTGTTTTCTAGTATGGCTGGTACAAAGTAAGATTTTTGTATTCACGTCCATGACTATTAATCCACTCATGTCACTCGCCAAGTAATTCTGCAAATGCGTCTCTCCGCATTATACAATCGCTCGCGGAAGGTGTTGTTACTCATGGGGTCTGCGTTCCTAGTTGAAATCCTGGCCATGATCGCAATTCTCATCACTGCGAATCTCACATCTGGAAGTTAGTGTCTAGTCTTTTATCTGTGGCACTGACTTTGAGGCCCCCAATAAGCCAGCAACGAACCCATACCCGGCGTGAAGATCTGTACCAACGAAGACACGTCGAACAGTTTTTATGTCTTTTGGTTACCTATACTATGCTTCGAGTTCCTATTGTGTTCACTCGCTGTTCGGGCAGGCATTCAGAGATCGAGGGATGAGATTAGTTTTATGGCCCTCTCCAACAGAGTGTTTCTTTTTGATGTTCTGATCAAGGGCAACGTGGGGTATTTCCTAGTGTGAGTGACCATACCCCATATACAATGGCGCTCATTAGCTTTCACAGCATTTTCTTGGTGGGTGTTATGAATGCGGTTATGTGGGGCGTATTATCTGTACGTGGTTTCTTCCAGCTCTTGGATCAAACTCACTACGCAACGGGTTCTAGCCAGAGTGGGTTGAGATACCTGAAGGTTTCCCACACGCCGTAGCTGTTATCGCTGGCTGTCGGTTGATTTTACACATACGGCACGCAGCAACTCCCACTTCGGAGGACACACTCCAGGGGTCGCTCGCCTTTGAGTACCCCTTGCAGCAAAGATCTGCTATCAGCGCGCGTATTGCGTAGTACAGGACCCCTGACGGAAGAGAACCCACTATCGGGATACTTCTGTCGATACCCTAGCAAAGTACATAGTATATATCGACCAATTTACGAACGATACCCCGGGACAAAAAAGCATCACTTGGATGTTTAGGCACAACTACCCAAGGACACTGCTCTCTGACAACATTTATAAGGTGTCATGCTTTGGTGCCTATGGGAACGAGTCGATCAAGCGAATACTGCAAGTTCTGAGTATTAAGTAACGCATGTCTACCAACAATTGTACATGGTGGATTTCAAACAGGTCATCAATGGCCCTCGCCATGAATCCAGAGGTGCCCGATAGCCAAAACCAGCACGTCGAGAAGCGTATGAGTCACATTAATGCAAGTGTACAAGCTTCACCTCGTATCTACATACATACACTATCTCCATCATAGCACGCAGACCCCACTCCGCCCCAAATAACAAGTTCATAGATCAATCAGCAACTCCTCCCGTCGATCTTGTCCGGGAAGGCCCGCAGGCACAGAAGGCCCATACATATTAAAAGTCTGGGGATTACTCGTCGGTGCTACCGGGAATTGTGGTAGAGTAGGTGATTGCATCTGTTGTGGTGATTGCACTTGAGGCGGTGGCTGAGAACGCAAGACCGTTTGAGGTTGAGGTTGGGGCTGTAATTGATGTCGTGCAGGCTGAGCATGCGACTGCGTACGCGTGTGCGCAACCGAAGGAAATCGCGACATACTCCCACCCACCGGAGACACTGCACGCGGTGCAGAGACGGTGTTACGTCTAGCAAGTGCGGGTGATGATGGTGACGGTGGTGGCTGTGGGACCTGCGAGGATAGCTGCGAGGACTGCGGCTGTGACAAAGGTTCAGTTTTGGAAGTAGGCAGCGCGGCAGCAGGCGCCGTAGTGGGAGGTGGCGGCGGAGGGGCATACGTTTGGGAGGGCGGTACGAATTGTGGTATTGAGACGGAAGGAGGCTGGGTAGCAGGTGGACTTTGCATCGGCGAAGGCTGTACGAATGGTGAAGAAACAGGAGGATGAAAACCGTGCGATGAACCCGAAGGTCCAGCTTGTATTGGTGAACCGTGCTGCTGTAACGGAAGACCCGGTGACGAAATGGTGGCGAATGGGGTGTGGAAAGGTTGGGGTGCCTGAGTAACAGCAGACGTTTGTGGTCCTTGTGGCGTATATGTCATCACAGGTACAGGGGTCGGCGTCCATTGTGTATCTGGGGGTCCATCTCGCGGCAGCGTCTGCGCCTGCGGGATCGTAGCCCGCCGCCAGGGCTGAGAAATTTGCTCGGTGAGAAGTTTGTCATAGAGTTTAACAGCTTGCGAGAGCTTATCGTGCATCTCAGAAAGGAGTTCTGGAAATTCCAAGTCAGTTTGGGCCCAAGTAAGGGGCCCGTGTGAAGGGACTCACGTTCTTTCCTCCCAGTGTCGTCGAGGCTTATTGCTAACTTGGGTCTTAGCGCGTTCGCTTTGTCATATAATTCATTCACGGCAGGATATCGTGACATATCCTTATCACCCTGCACTTGAACCTGCTCGACGGTCTGACTGAACGTGAGGACGGCGTCTGCTTCCAAAGGCTCGAGATCATAGTTGGGTAATTTTGGTACAGACGGAGTGGGTGTAGCAGTGGGTGGATTGGACTGGGATAGTCTTGCGTTCGTGTATGATGAGGGCGAGTCTTCGGCTGCTTGGACTTCCACAGGAGCACTTGGTTTCGGCATGTTTTCTTCGCGAAGACTGGCCTCTATGGCAGCACGCAAATCCGGGTCGTCTACGTCATCTATAGGAGCTGGCCGATTTGGGCGGGTGCTATGGTCAACCGTAGGTGGCTCGGATGATCCTTTCCAAGGGGGCTGGTAAGGTACATAACCCGGACGCTGGTGTCGATTGACGCCAACTTCTTCCAGTGACAGTTGAATAGCTCGCTGGAGTTCAGCATCGGCGAGGTCACGAGCGCTACGAGGACTGTGAACGCTGGCAGAGTGCCGGTGACTGTGGGTCATGGCGTCCAACGTCCGTAAGTTTAACAGCAAGATACTTACATTCTTTCAGATTTCTTGGTGAGTTTTGCATGGCATCCGTCGCATACTCTGACGGCTTGTGTTATACCGAAATGTGGAAGAGGAAGCGTCTTGGCGGAACACTGTTGGTCAAACACTTGGCCACAATTTCGACAGTGATGTTTCCGGTTTGTAAAGGTGAAGTAGGCCCGACATCGTAAGCAACGGTCAGAATCGATCCACTCTGGCGCAGTGGTCGTGTCTACCATAGCAGAGTTTGCAAGGGCGAGGTCTTTGGGAGGAAATTGAAAACCTGATAACGCGGTCATGTCATGAGTCAATTCAGCGTTCGCTACGAACGCACCCTCGCTCTTAAGTGCCTTATATACCTGGCCCATATAGCTAAGCGAAGGTTTTCCCTCAAACGCAAGTGCCCAATTCTGAATATATTTGAGGATACCGGCTTTGACGAGGTAGTTGACGGCGGGAACCTTGAGGATGGATACGAGATTATCAACGAATTCTCTGGATGCAATCTCAACAAGAAAATGGTCGCCGCCGTTCTTGACGCAGGTATCTGTCAACTGCGGAGGAGTGTTACCTTGTAATCACCGGGGGCCGACGTGAAGCGCTTACGCTAAGAGCAAGCAACTGGACATTGGGGTTCTTGTGGTCGAGTCGGCGCTTCAACGAGCGCATGGCGTCCTTTGCTGGCGCAGACTTTGAACGAATCTGATCGCATATTTCAAGGTTCAGGGCCACGTCCTCAGACCCAGAGGGAATAAGTTCCGAGGTCGCCTTCTCTGAGGGGACGACATGCCTGTCAGCTACCGACTGCCCGTACACAATGATTGGCTCACCGATGGCATCGTCGAGTTGCGACGTTCCCCATAGCCAGCTGGTCAGTGAAGCCATGAATGATACTCGTCAGACTCGAGAACGGTGCTGACCAAATGCCGTGATGACAAAGCTCCACGTTTTCACTCTCCGACTGGAATCACCCTCGCAAGGAGTGCAACACCTGCCCTGGTGGCCGAACTGGCTCTAAATCACTCCTACTAGTCTTTTGTTTTCCGGTAGGCGCAAGTGATTCTGAACATGCTTTGCAGCTGACTCTGCCATTGGCTTAACAAGGCCGACTGTCATATTTGTGACGGGGTGTGTGACAGCTGTGACTTGGGTTCAATTGAAGCGGAGTTGGAAGGCGAGACCCACCACGGGTTGTTTTCCTACAACCATCGTCGCTGCTGCCAGACTCGACGTCGAAGCTCAGGACAACACTAAGGCGACTGTTTCGAGGCCCTTATAGCCAACCGGAGCCGTTGCAACCGCATCGTCTCGCTTTTTCACTCGTCTTTCGGTCTTTTTTTCGTCTTTTCGGTAGCCCAAACATCGGCTCACATCCCAATCCGCGTACTTCACTGCTCGCGTCTCTATTCTCGAAGAAATGCTAGGTCACCAGTTCGCGTACTCCGCTGCTCCTGTCCGGAAAGTAAAGGAGGTCCAATTTGGCATCCTCTCACCCGAGGAAATTGTCGGTGGCATCGTCGCTCCCTTCTCAAATTCTCGCTTACAAATTCACCCTTCACCTTGCAGAAAGCCTACTCTGTGGCCAAAATTGAACATCCAGAGGTTATGGACGAGGCATCCCACAAGCCCAAATTGGGCGGTTTGATGGATCCTCGCATGGGCACAATTGATAGAAACTTCAAGTGCCAAACTTGTGGGGAAGGCATGTCGGAGTGTCCCGGCCATTTTGGTCACATAGAATTGGCAAGGCCTGTATTCCATCCTGGTGCGTTGACATGTGACCTGTCCTACCATCCTTCCATGCGCTTATCTCTCCAAAGGCTTCATCGTGAAAGTGAAAAAAGTCCTGGAGTGTATTTGTGTAAACTGTGGAAAACTAAAGGCTGATATCGTGAGTCACATCTAACTCTACTCGTTTTGCACCCCACCTCCCAATTTTCTGGGGGCTCTCTCCATAATCCATTGGAGAACCCCAAGCCCGCACCGCGGCAGTCCCTCGTACATCGAGGCGTTTGACCTGCTGTGGCGTGGCAAGCGCGCGTTTTCGGTCGCTTGATCGCCGCGTAAGCCATCCCAAGCGCCCAGTTTTGGTTGGACACGAGGTGCGCGGTGAAATGGGGCGCTGAACGAGGAGTGCGAAAGCGCGATCCAGCGTGTGCTGACGGCACAAGCGCTGGTCACGGCTTTACGGCCTTCCCTGTGACGCAGGGAAATAGCCTATATGGCAGCATTCGTCAATGTCGTGCTTGTCCCCTTGCCTCCTTGTGATGCACTTTTCTCGAAATGGATGTCTTATAGTAGCTGGTCGTCGCAACACACATGCTGATGTTTTTAATTTCACATTTGCCGTTTTGCTACTCTTCTCTCCTCCGCTTCAATACCATATTCGTTCGCGCAGTCCGACCCCAATTTCGCCGACAAGATACGGCATGTCCGGGATCGCAAAGCTCGGATGGCCATCGTCTGGAACCACTGCAAAACAAAGATGATTTGTGAAAGTGACGAACCGCGGGAGGATGGTGTTGAGGCGGATCCTGATGAGCCTAAGAAGGGCCATGGTGGCTGTGGTCACCAACAGCCACAGATCAGGAAGGAAGGCTTGAAGCTTTTCGTCCAATATAAACGCCCGAAGGATGATGACGAGGTTTGTAGCGAGCGGTGCTCGCACCATCAGCCATATTAACGCTTTGCAGGACATCAAGTCGTTGCAGCCTGACAAACGCCTGTTCACGCCGTCGGAGGTGTACACGACGTTCAAGAAAATGTCGGATTCTGATCTCCACTTACTTGGTCTCTCCGATGAGTATGCACGGCCGGAGTGGATGATCATCACTGTATTACCGGTCCCACCTCCACCTGTCCGCCCGAGTATAGCTGTCGACGGCGGTGCTATGAGGAGTGAAGACGATCTGACGTACAAGTTGGGTGACATCATTAAGGCCTCTGCCAGCGTTCGGCGGTGTGAGCAGGAAGGTGCACCTGCTCACGTCATAACGGAGTTTGAACAGCTGTTGCAGGTAAGTACCGCACTGTATTCTTTCCCTACCTACTCATCCCTCTTGGTAGTTCCACGTTGCGACCTACATGGATAATGATATTGCTGGTATCCCTCAAGCACTGCAGAAGTCAGGCCGACCTGTGAAAGCCATCCGGGCACGACTAAAGGGCAAGGAAGGACGCTTACGTGGTAACTTGATGGGTAAACGTGTAGACTTCTCCGCACGCACGGTCATCACAGGTGACCCAAACTTGGAACTGGACGAAGTGGGCGTTCCCATAAGTATAGCTATGAATCTTACGTTCCCCGAACGAGGCGCGTATCAACAGGTGGTGGTGGGTTTTGTTGCTAACATCTTTCTGTGTAGTGACACCGTACAACATTGCTTACCTGCAAGAACTCGTTCGGAATGGGCCCTCGACTTATCCGGGCGCAAGATACGTCGTTAGAGATACTGGAGAACGTATCGACTTGCGATACAACAAGCGTGCCGATGCGTTTCTCCAATACGGTTGGATAGTAGAACGACATCTGAAGGACGGAGAGTCAGTCATATCCTCAACTTTCTATGTTCGAAACACTGATGATGCATTCACAGTTTCGTTCTTTTCAATCGCCAGCCGAGTTTGCATAAAATGAGCATGATGAGTCACCGGGTGAAGCTGATGCCCTATTCGAGTAAGTCCTTAGCTTGCTTAGAGTCCCTTACGCTGATAAGCTTTCCAGCCTTCCGCCTGAACCTCTCTGTGACGCCCCCTTATAATGCCGATTTTGATGGTGACGAGATGAACATGCAGTAAGTCCAAGATTGTTGCTTACCAGTTGCATGTTCATAATCATTGTTTAGTATACCACAGTCAGAGGAGACTCGCGCAGAACTATCACAGATTGCGTGGGTACCCCTGCAGGTCCGTGCCCTCCTTCTGTGCTCTATTCTTCGTCGCTGATGCCGTTTGGATTAGATCATTTCGCCACAAGCTAACAAACCTGTTATGGGTATCGTGCAAGATACGCTATGTGGTATCCGCAAGTTCACGCTACGGGACACGTTCCTTGACTGGAACCAAGTTCAAAACATTCTCCTCTGGGTCCCTGATTGGGATGGTCATGTCCCGCCGCCAGCCATTATCAAGCCCAAACCTCTTTGGACGGGTAAACAAATTCTGAGCATGGTCATTCCACGCGGCATCAATATTCATCGTGCACCGGACCAGAAAACATCGAATCCAGTCTTCGACGATGGCATGCTGGTCGAAAACGGTGAAATTCTATATGGCATCGTTGACAAAAAGACGGTTGGCGCGACTCAGGGCGGTCTCATACATGTCGTCTTCCGCGAGAAAGGTCCCGAGGCCACGCGTCAGGTCTTCACTGGCATTCAGATGGTCGTCAACTACTGGCTCTTCCATAACGGTTTCAGTATCGGTATCGGTGATACTATTGCTGGACCGAAAGTGATGAGCTTTATCACCGAAAAAATTGCGGAGAAGAAGCAAAGGGTGCAGGAGATCATTGATGACGCGTATCATGACCGCTTGAAGGCCATGCCCGGTATGACTATCCGAGAATCCTTTGAAAGTATGGTCGAGCGTGAACTTAACCTTGCCCGTGACCATTCTGGCCGATACGCGCAGGAGCATTTGAAGGAGGACAACAATGTCAAGCAGATGGTCACTGCAGGGTCCAAAGGTTCTTATATCAACGTCTCGCAGATGTCCGTCTGTGTCGGGCAGCAGAGTGTAGAAGGAAAGCGTATACCATTCGGCTTTCGCCATCGGACGCTACCCCACTTTAACAAGGATGACTTCAGTCCAGAGGCGAGGGGATTCGTGGAGAACTCGTACCTGCGCGGTCTGACCCCGCAGGAATTCTTTTTCCATGCGATGGCTGGTCGAGAAGGTCTTATCGATACCGCCGTCAAAACGGCGGAGACAGGTTATATCCAACGACGTCTCGTCAAGGCCCTGGAGGACGTTATGGTCTGCTATGACGGTACGGTGCGCAATTCGCTGGGCGACCTCATCCAGTTTATATACGGAGAAGATGGGATGGATGGTGCATTCATCGAGCGCCAGAGGATCGATACGTTCGGACTCAGTGACCGGGAATTCGAACATAAATACCGTGTTGACGTAACCGACAAGGAGGGCGGCTTCCTTCCCGGAGTTCTGCAGATCGGTATCGACGACAGCTCCTTGGAGTTGCAAGGGAAGCTTGACGAAGAATATGCTCGCCTCATACAGGATCGTCGCGAATTGCGGTCATTCATTTTCCCTCGCGCAGACAGCCTAACTCCCCATTACATGCCTGTTAATTTGCAGCGTATCATTCAAAATGCCGTTCAGATCTTTCACATCGACCGCCGCAAGCCCAGCGACCTCGAGCCAGCCTACATCGTCGACGCAGTTCACCAACTCACGGAGAGGCTCTTGGCTGTGCTGGGTGACGATGAACTTAGTAGGGAAGCGCAGGCGAACGCTTCACTGACCTTCCGCATGCACGTACGAGCCACACTCGCTACCCGCCGCGTACTGGAAGAGTTCCACCTCAACCGCGAAGCGTTTGAGTGGGTGTTGGGCGAGATTGAGGCGAAGTTCAACCAATCTCTCGTTAACCCTGGAGAGATGTGCGGTACTCTTGCCGCCCAATCTATTGGTGAACCAGCCACTCAAATGACTCTTAACACCTTCCACTACGCCGGTGTATCCAGCAAAAATGTCACACTCGGTGTGCCTCGTCTGAAAGAAATCATTAACGTCGCTACCAATATCAAAACGCCCTCGCTTTCTGTGTATTTGGAATCCGATATGGCCCAGGACAGGATGTTAGCGAAGAACGTGCAGCAAGAACTCGCTTACACATCGCTTCGGACTGTCACCGCCGCAGTCGAGATTTGGTACGACCCCGACCCTACGTCCACCATTATCGAAGAAGACTCCGTGTTCGTTGAATCTTTCTTCGCCATTCCAGATGAGGAAATCGAGTCGAAGCTCCATCTTCAGTCACCATGGCTTCTTCGGCTGGTACTCGATCGTGCGAGAATGATTGATCGAAAACTTACCATGGCATATGTTGCCGGTCGTATCGCTGAGAGCTTCAAGACGGATCTTTTCGTCATTTGGAGCGAAGACAATTCGGAGAAATTGGTTGTTCGTTGTCGTGTGTTAGGTGGTGGGGACAAGGATGATGATGGGCAGGGTACAGTCGAAGAAGACGTCTTCCTCCGCCAACTGGAGAACACAATGTTGAACTCGGTCAGCCTGCGCGGTGTACCTGGTGTCCATCGAGTATTCTTGTTGGAGCACGATAAGGTGTATGCCAATGATGAGGGGAGCATCAAGACGAAGAAAGAGTGGGTCTTGGAGACTGATGGTGTCAACTTGAAGGCGGTGATGTGTGTTCCTGGTGTCGACTTTACTCGCACGTACTCCAACAGCTGTGTGGAGATTTTCAACATACTCGGGATTGAAGCCGCGCGCGCAGCGATCATGAAGGAGTTGCGAGGAGTCATCGAATTCGACGGTTCATACGTCAACTACCGCCACCTGGCGTTGCTTTGCGACCTTATGACCCATCGCGGAACGCTCATGGCAATCACTCGTCACGGCATTAACCGTGCTGACACTGGTGCCCTGATGCGCTGCTCGTTTGAGGAAACGGTGGAGATTCTGATGGAAGCCGCTGCCGTTGGTGAAAAGGATGATTGTCACGGTATCGCGGAAAATGTTATGTTCGGCCAGCTTGCGCCTATGGGTACAGGTGCCTTCGACGTCGCACTAGACATCGACATGCTAAAAGACGCCATCGTCGATCATCGTCTCCCAGTGCAAAATATCCTTGCTGCACACGCGGACGGCGGCATGACACCAGGCCAAGTAGCGATGACGCCGTATGACACGAACTCCCCCGCATGGTCGGAGAGTAACTTCAAGGGCGAGTCGGCGGCATTCTCACCCCTTGCCGTCAACGGCGGAGAAGATCCTGCCAACTTTTCATTCCTCGGATACGGACAGAGTCCGTTGGGTGCAGGAGGCATGTCGCCCGCCGGCCCTGGGTATAGCCCGAGTTCTCCCAATGCGTACTCGCCTACATCGCCTTACGTCCCTCAATCTCCATACGGTGGAGCGACCTCACCATTCGGTACGTCGCCCTATGCGACGTCCCCGTTCTACGACAGAAGCAGGGGCGCTACATCACCGACATACTCCCCGACATCACCCGCACTCAATCTCACGTCTCCTGGTTACTCGCCGACCAGTCCACGGTATTCACCTACTTCGCCTTCCTTCTCTCCGACGTCACCGCGGTACAGTCCGCAGTCGCCTTCCTTCAGTCCCACATCTCCGCGGTACTCACCGACTAGCCCATCCTTCAGTCCTGCGTCTCCTAGATGTAAGTCACTTTCATCTGTCAGCAAACCGGTCGCTAACTTCACGCCAGATTCTCCTAGTACGACCTTCCACTCTGTCTCAATCATTCTACTGACCATTCCTTTTCTCGTGCCCTCCTTGCCTCAGCTTGTAAGTAATTTAAGTCACTCGCATAGTTATTCACTTACAGTACCCACCGCTCTGCAGCTCCTGCACAAATGTCTCCCTCCTCTCCAAAATACTCGCCCACGTCACCGGTGTCACCGTCCTCGCCAAAATATTGTAAGCGGACTCATTTTCATGCAATCTACATATTAATGCCGCCTTAGCTCCGACTTCTCCAACATATTCTCCAGCCTGTGAGTTATTGTCAATGTTGACCTTGGTTCTACCATATTGACTGCCGATTCTTTCACAGCTCCTGCCTATTGTAAGTGTCTTCCGCATATCAGCAAGGTCACAGCAGTTCATCTCTAGCAGCTCCCGTTTCTCCTGCGTACAGTCCAACATCTCCACAGTGGTCGCCTTCTAGCCCTGCCCAGAATGGCACATCTCACCGCGGTCACTCATACAGTACGTCCCCGTCATGGGAGTAAGTGTGTAGGGGTTTTTCTTTGGCTTGCGCCTGTCTCTTGCTGGACGTCCCCCCGAGTAGCTGGCACGTATCTAGTACGTTTTCGTTGTCATACACCCCATGTAGATTACCGCAATCTTTATTATGCAAGCTAAATAGCAATAATGTTGGTGCTGAGTAGAAAAAGCAGGTCGTGTCTTACATAAACGTCGCCTCCAAGACTTGGTCTCCTAGATCCATCTGCACCAATGGCAGATCCATCAAGCCAATCCAACTATATTTCTGTCGCAATCCGTCATTTGAGCCTCGAATGGTCGCTCGATTTTCCGATCCGCACGATTTGTGGAACGGCGGTATATGAATTAGAAGTGAAGGGGAACGAGGTGGCGGAGGTGATGTGCGTTTGACTACCGTCCCATGATTTCTTGTTTGCACGAGCCATGAACTGGTAGACCTGACCGACGGACACATTGAATGTAGACTGGATACTGCCGATTTAGTCATTGACAGCGTTCATGTAGATGGCAGCTCCGTCGAGGTGGGTTGACCTGGCTCACTCAGATCTCTTCCATTTCGCCATGTGCTAAGACGCTGATCCGAGTATTCACTTTTCTTTCGTGTAGTTCTCTCTCGGAGCCAAACACCCCGTCATGGGATCGGCTCTTCACATCCCCATTCTGCACCCCGCAATCAAGGGTGGAAGCGTGAAGCTTGCAATCAAGTACGAAACGACGACTGATTGTATGGCGTTGCAATGGCTAGATAAGGAGTACGTATTGCACCTTCCCCTTGGCGTGGCGTTCCTTCATCTGTTCTCCCTCGGGAATAATACTTATTGACCGTGCACCCACCATCTCACCCGCCGAAATGTCCACAAAGACAAACTCAGGGCGGAAAATTCCCGTTCTTATTCAGCCAGTGTCAACCTATATACGCGCGGAGTTTGGTGCCCATTCAGGGTAGGTATCTAACTTCTTGCCTTCATACACATGTTGTTTCTTGTTTTTTATCGTCTGATTCGGGAACTTGAGTCTGTGGAATGCTTACTAGTTTTTTCGGGGACTGAATAAAATCTACAGATACTCCATCGGTCAAATTCGTATGTCTTCATGCTCTCACTTACCACCTATTTCGAAGAGTGACAGCAGGTCCTCACGATATCTGTGTAGACTTACAACGCTCGCGTCACCGCAGTCCTCCCGGTCCTCATGTCCGCGATTCTTATATCCCCTGCATCGACAGGCCCCCCGCACGATGGCAGAAAGATAGGACAAGATAAGGTCACATACGTCTTTCTGCAGGTGGGTATCTGTGTCACCCGTGTCTACTGCAACAACCTCCGTTCTATTCCATCTTGATTTCGACCCGCAGTCCGTTCCGATTCCTTCGTACCTCCTCGCCATCGCGTCTGGGAATCTGCGGTACAGGCCTTTACCGGTGCCGAAAGGGAAAGACTGGACGAGCGGCGTATGGGCAGAAGAAGAACTTGCCGACGCAGCTGAGTGGGAATTTAAAGAAGATACCACGAAGTGCGTCCCCATCTGTCTCTCTGTGGCCTCCTCTGTCGGGATAGCACTTGTGCTCCATTTGGTGGTTAGGCTGACACGGAAGTGCGCATTGGTAGGTTTCTGGAAGCCGAAGAAAAGATAACGGTTCCGTATCGGTTTGGAGTATATGATTTATTGGTCCTTCCGCCATCATTCCCATATGGGGGTATGGTAAGTATCCTTTCACCCTTCGATCTCGACCTGCCCCTACCCGCGTATTGCCCTTCATGACGCTCTCCCACACAGGAAAACGCATGTGTCACGTTCGTTACGCCCAGTACGCACATCCTCTGCGTCGCGCTTCACTCCTGTTTAGACCTTACATGTCATAGCACTGCTCACCGGAGACAGGACCCTGGTCGATGTCGTTGTTCATGAAATCACGCACTCATGGTTCGGAAACGGGATCACGTTAGTGCACTAATCTTCCACTTTTCTCAATTCTGACCGATGATTTCACCTGCCAATCTCCTTGCGACGCCCCTTTTCATGATTTGCCCCCCACCAACCATATCGCTTCGCTACGCCATCCATAAACCAGGCATGCCAACGCCTGCCACTTTTGGCTTAACGAAGGCTGGACGACTTACATCGAACGTTTACTCCAACAAATTCTTCGTACGCCTGCACATCGCGATTTCTCGTTCCTGATCGGATCTAAAATGCTTTACGACGATCTCAAATTGTATGAATCTAGACCAGCATATCAGCGATTGGAGATCGCTTTTGAGCACGGAGAGAATCCAGATGATGCGTATAGTAGTGTGCCATACGAGAAGGGTGCGAATTTCTTGTTGCATATCGGTGAGTATCCTCTAGCGATTAAGATCTTCGACGGGCGAGTTGTACTGAATCCCTCTCTTCCACTTCACTGATTCCAGAGCGCACACTCGGGGGCCTTGACGTATTCCTTCCATACATCAGAAACTACGTGCAGACCTTTATGGGAAAGAGTATCACGACGCAGGAATGGAAGGACCACTTGTATGCTTACTACCGCGAGCACGGGACACGCGACAACGTCGAGGCGCTGGATAGCCTCGACTGGGATGTACGTCATTTGCCCCTCTGTCTATGACTGCTCTTCTGTTCTGTTCTTGTTACCACTGCCATGTTTGTTCTCACACTCCTCAGGCCTGGCTGCATGGCGAAGGCTTGACACTCCCAGTCCCTATCGAATACGACATGACGCTCGCTCGTCAATCCAACGTGCTTGCAGATCGGTGGGATAAAGCGCGTACCTCGATAAACCTTCAAGAACTCTTCGATGCATCAGATTTACAAAAATTAGACGCGAACCAGGTCGGTAAGTATCTAGTTTGCAATCATATTTTCTTATCTTCCATCAATCTAACCACTTCTTACACTAGTCGTCTTCCTCGAACGCCTCCAGTCCTACGCTGCTCTTCCCAAATCTCATATCAATTTCCTGGGATCAACGTACTCATTTGCCACAACGCCCAATGCCGAAATTCGTCTCCGGTTTTACCAAGTCGCTCTGTTAGATCCTCAGTCAGACGCTGCAAGGGAGTATGCCGTAGATGCCGCCGCATGGGTTGTCGGCCGGGAGACCACGAGGGGCCAGAGCGAGGAAGGAAGGAAGGGGGTTGTCAAAGGTCGCATGAAGTTCTGCAGACCAATATTTAGGGCGTTGTATGCTGTTGATGCGGAGTTGGCGTTGGGGACATATCGACGGCACAAACTTGCCTTTCATCCGATTGCGAGGAATTTGATTGAGAAGGTGAGAACTAATGGTGCTTGTACGGTTGTATTGATTATTGATCATTAATGGGGATGGTTGTAGGATTTGGGCTTGATCTCGACAGACGTCATCGCCAACATAGCAAATTAAGCATGCGGTTCATAGGGGATGTAGACAGTTAGAACGAACAGTAGATGGCTCACAAACAAAGAAGAAAATGCGTTCACATTGATATAACTTGTATATCCTGCATGTACATCAAGAATATGATATTGCACTCTATCCTTGACCGATCTTTTGGTCATTGTTCCATCCTCCTGAGCGCCTGGACTCCACGTATACTGGAACTGTGTGCACGACATGATCAACTTACTTAAAATCCCCCCACAAATCTCCAAACACGTCATCCTTCTTCGATTGGGATAACAGGGACTGTCCTGAGTTCAGAAAGTTGCCACCATTACCCGACCCAAAGATGTCGCCGCTGTTCGTGTCAGTGCTACCGACGTTGGGAATAACACTGGCAGTGGAATCAGAAGAGGAAGCCCATATATTCGCTGCGTTGAATGTTCCGCCAGCTGCAGGAGTAGCCGCAGTATAAGCGCCAGAACCAAATACAGAGGGAGTGCCCGAAGCAGAAGTCCCACCCCAACTCCCATTGGAGTGAACAGGGATCCATCCGGACGAAACGCCCCATGCACCGATACCGCTCCGACCCATCATACTTGTCGCCTGCGGCACATTGGTTGGCTGCGCGCCGACACTGGAACCAGTTGTTACAGTCGCTGGCACGGACGTGGATGAAGGGGTTGCCGAAAAAAGGGATAGAATGTCTTGTTTAACATCTTTGACAGTTGGTGGGGGTGAAGACGCCATTTTAAGGGGTGCAGGAGCATGGAAGTCAAGTGAGAAAAGGTCATCGTTCGACGTCGTAGGTGCTTGTGACTGGGACTGCAACTGAGCTTGGGGTTGGAGCTGGGACTGCCCTTGACCTTGTCCTGTGCGTCCCGCGACGGCCGCCGAAAGAAGTTGACGTGGCTGAGGTTGATTCCTCATATATGTGGGCGCAGTCAGCGAAGGAGATGCAACGCGAGGTGCTGAGATACTGCCAGGGGCGCGGATATGCGTGGGTGCCGAACGCGATGACGATGCGGATGAAGGAGCGACGGAAACAAATTGTTCTAAAGGAGTTGAGCTTCGAGCCGAATGCGGCGCGTCCCCACTCTCAAGGGACGGCGACGGATCTCCTCCGGCTTCAAGTACAGACGGGTCAGAGGGAGGGGGGCCGTCCAGCGCCCATCTTCTCGACTCGTACTTGGAGCGAATGTACGATTCCATCTTGCTGCAATTTGCAGTCAGTATGGGGTCGACACTCCAGCGGTCAAGGATGTTCGATGGGTAGAGGAAGGGGGAAGGGAACGTACTGATCTGGAGGGATATGTCCCGATTTTAGATGGGCTTCCCAATACAAATTTGCACGTCGATTCCCCCATTTTTCAATGGACTGTATATCGAATCAAACAACACCGGCGATTGGTAGGATCGTTAATGACGAGTTTGCCAGCACAGGTTTTAACCGCAATAAGTTTCATCAGAAAGGTCATCAGCATCAGCAACGAAAGCAGGAGTGAAGGAGTGAAAACCATATCCCTCATTTATCTCCTACACTCTTCCCCCACTCGATCCACCGCATGCAACAATGCGAAAACATGAAAGAGATGAAAAGAACACCCCACCCACCTGCATCTGTTCTGGAGTCCACGTATCAAGGTCGATCGACTTGACGCGACTGATGTGCGTGCCCATTCCACGATGGATACCTGAGCAACGGATGCAGAGGAACACGCCTCTGGAAGGTTTGCCAGAATGCACAGTGAGTACACCGCATCGCAAGTCAGAAGTGGACGCACATATTCCACGATGCCCAGCGAGGATCTGTATGGTCGTTGTAAGTAGATACAGAGTCAGCCAACCAGTAGAACGAGTAAGGAGGTCGAAGGGGAGTGTTGGCTCACCGTTCCGCTTACAATCCGCACAGACCTTGTTTTCCTGTCTTTTTACGAGCTCGCGCAGAATTCTAGCATGTCGATCTGTGGTGGCCTTGTCCTGTCTTGACATTCCGGAGTTGTGGTAGGTGCCAAGTGTGTACTTTAGTCTATGGCGTGTTGTATGTATATCGGTACTGAAAAAGCGGTGTAACACGTTGCAAACTTGGCTCCACCCACAACGATGTCGTCGCCGTCAGCAGCACGCGCAGAAGCTCGTCGAAAAGCCATTCTCGGTCGGGGAAGCGACCGTCTCGCAAAACTAACGACGTCCGCGCGAGGAGAAGACGCCTCGTCTTGCATTCAAACAGGTTCGTCTGACACCCCTCGCAATCATACTTGTACCCTATGAATGACAACACCCAGGCATACCCGCACGAACGGGAGCCAGCACGGATTTGGCTTCATTCACAGGCGAAGAAACGCCCCCTCTGCCACATGTCGACGTGTCGCGGACTTCACCATCGCCGCCATCTGTCTCTGGCGCTGCGGCTGCACCCGCCTCCGCAGATCTACAAGACCCATCCGCATGGACGGACAACCAACAGCGACAGTTAATGCAGGCGCTTATGGGTGGTGGAGGTGCACCGCGTACTCCTTTCTCGTTGCCTCACCAGAGCCAACCATCCGCGGATGCCGACCCCATGAACACGTTCCTGGCCCAGCTGGCACAGGCCAACCAAGCGCAAGGACAAAGTTATGGGCCGGCAGCGGCAGCAAAGCCCCCCGTCCCACCGACGCCCCCCTCTCGTTTCCAAAACCTGGTATCTCTGATACACGCGCTATGCATGTGGTTCCTCCTCGGATTCTTCGTGCTCTGGAAGGAACCAGGCGTATACGCTGAGAAGACAGGTGTACATCAAGACGAAATACCGATGTGGAGACGATGGAAAATGCTTGGATATCGTCGCCCTGGAGATGAGGGTGGATGGGGCGTGCAATTGGTGGTGCGTAGAAGCTAGCCCACTCATGGTAGCACAATACATCTAATCAGGTGGTTCCTCAGCCGTTCTTTTGGGCACTGATGACACTAGAAATCATGCTCCACACCATCCGTGTATTCACGGGACATGTACGTCCCCTGTTCACCCCTATATTCCTATTTCCTTACCACATCTAAAAATACAGGCCCAACCCAACCCACCCAAACTGCTTGCCCTTGCAATTCACCACCTCCCACCTCCCATTCCATCGTTGATAATGGACGCCCTGCGGTACCTCCAATTGGGAAACTCATTCGTGGATGACGTCGCTATGATTGTGTTTGGGATTGGCGTGATCGTAATGGCCGCGGGTTGGGCTGCTGCTTAGTGGTTGATTAGGTGCTTATGGTTTGGGTGCCTAGTGGTTGGGCTTAGTTGACTTGGTATTTAATGCTCGTCCATGACATGTAATGACGACAATCACGATATATAAAACGCCACGAAAATCAAGGCAATATGGCAGCGGCGCCCGTCCTCGGTCGATCTGGCGCACCTAACATCTCTTGCACCCTAGCCTCCCTTTCGCTCTCACCCTCTCTCCTTGACACTACACCTCCGGCCTTACCAGCGGAAGAATCCCTCCGCACAGCCCTACTCGCGGCAACCACGCGCTCCCGATCCTCCCCTGGTAAAAGAGGGTGACCAGCTTTCATCGCAGCCGCTCTGTATGCTTTCCATGCGTCCCCACCGGCAATGTCCATGAGCTCCTTGGTAATCGCGGTCGACCATTTGTGAGACATGTCAATGGTTTTAGTGGCACCATTTTCTGTGTACGGGAGTGGGTTGGGAGTACAGGTTGGAGGGACCGATGGGACAACGACGTAAAAAAAACGCGATGGAAACGAAGACTTAGTAGACGTAGCAGTAGTGGAAAGAAGTAAAGATGCTCACCATACTCAACTTCCATCTCCGGCCTCGCGATCCCCCTCGTTACCTCGTCCTGCTGCTCTTCCTGCCCTCGCCCTTCGTGTGTCTGAGTCTTAGTACTACTACCAGCCCTCACGACCTGAATATCCAGCGCAGGATTCGCCCACCGAATCCTTGGCAACTCGTCCTTGACAAAATGTCTGCGCCAAACCGCTGGGTTCGTTCATCACGTCCGTAACAGAGCACCAACGAAAGAAGAAAAGGTCGAATAAGCTAAGACATGACTCACCTCGCACCGACGTGTTCGTCCTTGACCATCCGTAGCCGTACGGCCTTCAGGTTCCTGTCAAGCGCGAGACGCGGTCCAGTGTTGAGGTTCTGCAGGACCTTGGAGAGGTGCGAAGGTGGTATGGGGCGTTTGATCATCGAGTCGAATGGATTTCCTGGGGAACTCCAGCAGACTGGCCGTGGCGAGAGCCGTGTGGTCGACCGTGTGTTACGTAATGTGGTGGTAGAAAATAGAACCCTAACCCTATTGTAGGACCTCAAGTCAATGAACAGTCCATGTGTTTCGAATGCTTTGTTTCTTGGAGGGAAACTATGTACAGTGAGAGAAGAAGATAGAGATGCCTTGGGTTCTAAAATGTACCAGGGCGAAGAGTCTAACAATGGGACTGTGAATTGGGTGGAAACCTGAAGGGTTTTCCAGCCTGGAGGAGGAACTGTATCTGGGGCAAAGAGTGAGCTGTGCCCCTTTGATGAAAGGAGCCCAGCGATGCATACAGCGAAGCTCTTAGCCCTGTGAAAAGGAGATGGGTGCTCACTATTGGATTTCAATGGACTGGTAGCATCGTGTACCTAGTGAAATGTTCGAGTAGAGCTGGGGTGTCATTGAGGTATGGAGCTAGTATCATTGCATGCTGGCATGGGTATAGGGTGAATGAGTCTCCTGCCCACCTGCCAATTGTTTTGACTACATCAAATGGAGTGCCTTGAAGTAAATAGTGTAGGGTTCCTCCTATCCTCAAGCTATGGCCCCTGATGTTTGGGAGATTGTGAGCAGTTGTCAGGGTGTTTATTCACTTGAGTACCTCTGTTTTTGAAAGAGGGTGAAGGCCAGACATGGGGTGTTTCCAGGCAAAAAGATGTGCAGAATCTTTGGCTGGATTGAGATGTAAATGGCATTTGAGAGTGTGGATTGGGTCTGAGATAGCTCCTTGTGGGGGAGCACATTGCACATCCTCACCCTTTGGTGACATTTTTGTCCAGGGGATGTGGAACTTCATAACAGGAAGTCTGCTGAGGTTGTGTAGGTGCTTGACATGGGCTCTGGAGATATGTTTCTCTGGGTTGAATTGTGTAATCACTGGTACAGTGAACTCTCCTGGGTGAGCTACACAGTAGAAAATGACCATTAGGCAAGCAAATATTGCTGCATCTTTCAGGCTTTCTAGATCCATTAAGGAGTGGAAAAGCTCTAGGGTGTTCACATGGAAAGGTTCACAAAGGGCTCATTTGGATGAGGCAGGGGCTAAGTGTGAGGCTCCTTCTAGTATAGCTTGGAGCTCCTCCAGGTTAATGTTCCAGGGTATTCTGTGCAGGAGGTGCCAGGCTTGTAGGCCAGCTGTGAAGTTTGACAGTGCTGAACCTGAATAGGATCCTGCATAGCTGGAGAGGAAGGTGAGCAGGGTGTTCACTGTGATGGGGGCCCTCTGAGATTCTGACATTCTATGGGTGTCACAGAATACATGGTAGGTAAGTAGTCCTGCTCTGTAGGTTTCTTTGGTCTTCTCTGCCCACAACACTCCAATTACTTCAAGGATGCAATCAACTTGTTGATTTGTTATGGTGTGCACACCTTCTTCCTTGGGGAGGCATGTGATTCTTGATTTGGTGGGGGGTGGTTGTCATAGCTGTAGGCATTCTTTGGCTAGGCAATGGGGGCATAGGGGTGAGGGGCATGGGGTTAAGCTTTTTGGAGGATGACGAGCTGCAGGATTGTCAAGTCTATAGAGAGGAATATACTCAGACTTCAAGTTGGTTGAGGCTATACAATTAACTACCTATAGAGAGGAATATACTGTAGGTAGGTAAGTAAGTGTTCCAATATAATGAATGGAAGGAGTCCCACCTCAGACTTCAAGTTGGTTGAAGCTGAGGTACAGTTGGAAAAAATAAACTGCTAAGTGTCCGCTTTTGGATTACATAATGCTGTGCTCGGTGAACCACAACTAAGGTAAAAGTGATAAACTCCAACAAAGCTGGGGTGGTAGGGGGCAGGGAGGGGCCATGGATGCTAGGTAGTTGTTAGATGTCTTGAGTGGAGTGTCAAAGCATTGGCAGATTTCCAAGCTAGTTGTTGAGGAGGGATTGTTGGATGAGACTGTGCTCATCTGCAGCTGCTGCTTGCCTTCATTCCTTTATTTCAAGAGTGATTTGAGTGCAGTCAATGATTTTGGCTGCTGGGGAAGGGTATGCTCCTTCTCTCCTGAGCCATAGCTCAGTAGCATTGGGGGGGGCAGCTGCATCAATGATGGAGGGTTGGATTTGTATGGGGATAGGGATTGGAGGGAGGAGAAGGTCTGGATGTCCATATATTCCCCTTGATAAGGGGTCTGCTGGGTTGGCACCACTGGGGATGTATTTTGTGTGGATTTGATTAATGCAAGGGGACATGGCAATGAATGAATGGATTTGTTTGAAAACTTCATTGACTTGGGTATTGCAATGGTGACTGTTTTGCCATCCTTCGATGACCCTGGTGTTATCTCTGAATGTGATGACTGAGCTGTTGTTTGCAACAATGCAATTGATTGCATAGACCAGAAATTCGAAGGCAATGGCTTTGGCCCATCCAATATCTCTGGTACTGTCTCAACTACTTTCCCAACCTGGGATGAGTCTCCATGCATGCCAGTGCTTGCCAATTTTGATTCCAATGCCAATTTTAGAGCTAGCATCAGAAAAGGCTAGTATGTTGATGAGCTTGCTGGGCAGGGAGATGGAGCATCAGACATTGCCAGATTGTAACTGTTCTGTCCACCAGTTGATGTCATTAGCTACTCTTTTGTCTGCTTGATGGGGCATAAGTGGCTTTGGTGCACTTGTTTTTAGCATGGCCTCAAGGCCAGTTAGGTATGCTCTGCCATGTGGCAGGGCTGCACAGGCATGAAGTAATTTGCCATATAGTTCTTTGATGTCCTGGAGAACATGGGTCAGTCTTTTGTGCCATGCATGGATTGCCTTAAGGTACTTTGTAGTTTTTGTTGGGCTTAGTGAGACACAGTAGTTTTTGAGATCCCATAGAAAGTCTATGTACATTGTAGAGTGGCTAAATGGTTGATCTTTTGATTTCTCCCAAGGGATCCCAAGGTACCTTGATAGTGCATCTATGTCTTTGAAGCTATATGAGAAAGACACATTGTGACTAGATCTCGAATCAGCTGTGAATAATTTTCATTGAATTCTTCCATTATGTTGTTCTCCTGGGTCCTGCCCAGGAATAGGATCCTGGCCCCTAACTGCTGGGGTTCTGGTGAGGTAATTTTGGATTTCCATTGGTTCCTTAGCTTGTTGTAGGCTGCTAGGTATTCACACTTGATGCACATGAAAATGTGATTGTCCACCCATTTGTCCATAGGTCTGATGCCATGATGTCTCATTATTTCTGTACTAGCATTGGCCATGTGACCATATATACCTGATGATGGTGTTGCCCCAAAAGTGAGACATATGTCTATGCACCTGTGGGTGTCTGATATTTGTATTATGTTCACTGGCCATTACAAGGGATGCAAAGGGATTGTTCGATACACTTTGGCAATGTCTCTAGTTCCCACTTTGGGTCCTTGTGGTAGGTGTGAGAGTAGGAGGTATACTATAGTGAATGTTCCCCATGTCATTGGGAAGTCATGCACATCAGTGTGAGAATTGATTGAGGGGTTGGGGGTTTGTTGGTTTGGGGAATGGGGGAATGAGAAGTTTTGTACTAGATGGTATTTTCCAGGGTGGTCAGGTTTGGGAATGATTGACAGTGGGGACAACTGAAAGGGTCCTATTGGTTCTGTGATGGAATCTAGTGTGCAGGGGCCAATGTAGTGGCCTTCTCCAATTTCTTTTGTTATTGTCTTACAGAGTTCTTTGTCATAAGTGAGGACAGAATCTCTGTTAGGGGGAGATTGTAGAAGTGTGATTGATGGAAAGTTTATACAGAATCCCTGGCAAAGGCCTTCCAGGATTTTACTGAAATGACAGGTAAAACTAAACCTGCTGAGCTCTCATTCCCAAGCCTCTACATTATAAGGTGTCATTGGGTGCAGCCTTCTGTGTGCAAGGGCATCTCTGGGCTCTGTCAGTTGTTGCACCACACCCCAAGCATAGATACTTGGTGTCATGGTGCTCAGTGCAACCTTCTTCGCATTGCCACTTCATGCAGATATGCCTCCCATCATCTCTGGAGAAGAGTGCCTTGTGAATTCATTCCACAAAGGTGGGGTGCTTTCTGTCCCAGGTGGAAGTGGCCTTGCACTTGATGATGAGATGGCATTGCCTTCTGAGGAAGACAGTGCATGTGGGAAATGGCCCATTATGGGGCTGATAGTCTGATGATGTGTGGTTCTGAAAGGATCTTTGGTGCTTGTTGTCCATATAGTTGGAATGGTTGTGTTCTCCAGGTGACAGGGGGTGCTTTTGGTTGCTTGGGGTTCTCATGATTATGAGATGGCAGGGGGTGAGCAGTCATGGCTAAGAAGCGCTTGTTGACCTGTGGATGATGACAATTAAGGGGGGGGGTAGGTTTTGATTGACGACCACCAGCCAGTAGTAAGTAGTTTATGAAAGTGTGATAGGCACATTGATCAGCAGATGTGATGCTGGAGAGGGGAGTTTTATGATCAACAGATGTGATGCCAGGTCTGAGAGGGGGGTTGTAAGAAACCAAGTAATTGATCAATGGATGTTATGCTGGGGAGTTAGTGTGTATAGGTAGTGAAGCTGGAGAAAAGGAGGGGGGTGAAGGGAAAGTGTGGAGCAGATAGTGGAGGGTGGAAAGTGGAAAAGGTGAGGTTAGTATGAGTGGCATTGGGAATGCATGCATTCCACACCTTTCTGAGGTTCTCAAGCTCCTGGCTATGTTCTTTGTCCAATATTTCTTCATGAGCATCATTCAGTAGATCTTGGTTCAATTCAGATAGCAACCAGGTGTTGAGTGTTGAAAGGGTATGATGCCATCTCTGTCTCTCCTTGCTTTGGTAGAGAAGTAGTGCTTTCTTCAGATGCACATGCATTGAATGATGCCAGGGATGGGCTTCAATGGCCATCCAAAAATCTATGTGCATGTCAACCCTCTCTTCCTCCCAATCATGTTCCTTCATAGCACTTATCAGACAGATGGATGCTTCTCCAAACTGTTCCCAGGTTAGGTCCTCATCTTTTATAATGGATGACTTATCTCTGGTGGTTGATGCTGGTACCCAGATGTGCTGGCCATTGTCAGCTTTGAGTAGGGTCAAAGCCTCATCATCTATCAAGGGGTTGAATGTTTCTGCTTCTGCTAAGCCAATGTTGGTGAAGAAGTACAGTTCACAGTATTCACCCTTCTTGAGTTTGCATGCTGCATATGGTGAGGGGATGTTAACAGGACCAGAGGGGACTCCTACTTTGCATATTGGAGTGTGCTTGGTTCTGTTCTTTTTCCATTCTTCCACTCATGCTGTTTCAGCTTCTTCGATTTTGCAGTGTTGTCATTTGGCAAGTTCTTCTTCAGCTTGTTCTGCTTCGTCTCAAGCTCTTTGGGCTTCTTGTGCCCTGCACATTTGCCAGCTAAGTTTTTCCTTGTTGTTTAGAACCCATAGGGTTGCTAGAATATTTGTGGCTTGTTGGTCATCTACTGTGTCATTAACAAGTTGCAAACGAGCTTCCTGATACTCCTCTGTATGAGAGTTGGTGCATTGCTCTGCGAAAAACAAGAGGAGATCTGCACGACGGCTGGAGGCGCAGAGTCTGCAATTCGCGAAGTGTGCAGAGGACAAGAGACACGTCACACTTCGCTTACTCACGCATGGACTAAATTCTATGCAATGCTCCGTAAACTCCGCTTACATAGAAAACTAGCTATACAAACCGGTGCCTAACACTATTGTTACCAGTATCGATGCTTGCATCGTACCGGCGTATCATGCAGCCCTTATCTACAAATCCGCTATTCTAATACTGGAAGAAACTAGTAATCGGCACTTCAACCTTCAGACGGTCCATCTTGCCAGCAAGCTCATCTCCGTGTTTCCAAACTTCTCCAGCCCAACCAGTAGGATTCGGAATCATAGCGCGACTCAGTTCCTGCTGAGATAGCTAAAGGAGTTGGCAAGTATAGCAAAGAATAACCCTAGACGAAACGCACCTCGAGGCGTGCGGTCAACGCCCGGGCATTGTTGGAGGCCGATTTTGCATCTTCCGTGTATTTGTATGCTTCGAATAGAGTTAGGAAGGAAAAGTCCTTGGTAAGCCTGTCGAACCTGCGCAACTTACTGAAGGACAGATTCAACAAAAAAGGTACATTGTCAGTCAAACAACTGAACTCACCTCATGACTCGTTCAATGATCGCTACATGGTTACCCAGCCACTGTCAGCTTCGATGGAGTCTCGATCGCGGCCTTTCACGGAAGGAACATTAACACTGGCACTGGCGCCCTCTCACTGCACTGCAGGGAAGGGGTAACGGGATATAAGGAATGATCGACTTGTTGGATTCGAACGGGGCCACCATCCTGACTGCGTGGCATATCGGGCGCTACACGCATACCCGCACGAGCTCTGAGTGGAACTCCGTTGGCAGTATCATTTCTGCCGCGCCGTTGGGAGTACTTGTCATTCGATGCAGTCTGCCCGGATGGCTGGTCGATGGCCTGACGGGTAGTGAGTAAGGATGGTATATTCTTGACTTGCAGGACGCTCTTCGGCGTGGGCGTCCCGGTTGCATGGATCGTATTGGGGATTCGTGGCGTGGAGCCAGGCCAATTGAAAACATGAGTGGTGGGTGAAGCCAACTGGCCAACACAGGGTGTAGCGTTGTGTGGGGTCTAGCAAGGTATCAAAACTGACATGTTTGGCACGGGAACCAGCTTACGTTACGATTACTTGGAGATCGGAGGTTGAGGTTCGTTCGCATTTCGGCCGGACGTGGGGCGGTCGTGTAACTTCGTTCGGATAGCGTCGTCGATGTCGGAGTCCAGTTCGATATCAACGTGGGGATGTCGAGGGGCGACAATTGGGATGTCGAGTTGGGCGATGAACCGGCGGTATAATGGGCACGCCGTGATCCGGGAGGGTTATGGGGCTCAGACAGCGTAGGTTGCCTGTGAGCGGGTGGAGTCCCAAACTCCAGATGACGATCCGGTGCGTCCAAGGCACAGCCCGGGCACGGAGCATCTTCCGGAGGTAAGCCGACGCAGGACCACCGAGGGGAAGCAGGAAATGGGGTAGAGTCCCGAGAGTGCCACCCCTGTTCTGGGTGACAGTGCATGCGAAGATAGGCGCGGGGATAGTGGTGGGCATTGGGTGTCGTACGAATTGACATGGGAGCCGGGTAGAACTGGGAGGAGCACTGATTATAACATGGGCGAAGGTAACTGAGTTCTCGAGAGTCACTGAACGCGAGCCCTTTAAGTATGCTGTAGAGGGCGTCTACATAGAGAGCGCTTGGTGGCTATCCGGGCACACTGTACCCGACTCCTCTATCGCAATCATCATTACCATGATGTCATCAGCTGGCCATCCGCGTGTATTGTGGGGCAGTGCGGAGCACGGGATCATGAAAGCGCTCGCTGCCAAGCCTCCCCGGTGAGCGAGCCAACAGGCAGTACTCCTTGTAGTGTTTCATCAACATCAGTCGATGTCGGGCCCCTTCTCTAAACCAGACTATTAGGAGTGAGGTGGAGTATTGCGAACTATCCGTGATAACAGCGCGCTATTCTATCTCACAGTCAGGGGTGGGTCCTTCAGCGCCTCAGCGCCCTCTGCTGTTGTCCTTCCATTTCGGTCATGATCCTTTATCGGCCTCTGTGTTCCAGCCGGGCCAGCTCGTTCGTTATCTCTATTGGTGCCATCACGCTGCAGGAGTCTGCGGGTGTATCGAGAGATCCACATGGGTACCGAGCAGAACCTGCTAGTACAGTTCATTGGTACAGTACATTTTTAATGTTACGCTATCTGCCAGCTCATTTCTCCAGAAGCGACCACAGCTATCATAACGATTGGAGACTCTTCATTTGAACCTGACTCGACATCACCAGAACACGCATCTACGTAGTCCCTCAAGTAGCCAGAGATGCAAATTATGTATAGGTAACGCGTTAGACGAGGAACTCAAGCAAGCTGCCGACGAGGAGAGGTCAGGCTAGGATTGTGCATCGAAGAGAGGTCCTCACTCTCATCACACCTAGCAATCCATTCCAACAGATTACGGACGTGCACGCATCATTATTTTTTCCACCCCCCGGATCCAAAGACGGGCCGCGAACCGCCATACGTATCCGTTAAATTCCACAGGGCACTTTTGTAGTCTTTGGGAGCAGGTCCCACTGGTGTGCCTAGGGAATTCTCGTGGAGGGAGTAGCACGTGAGGGATTGGATGTTGGCCACTTCAGCCACTTCTTAACTCCTGTCGATGATCTTGAAGCTGATGAGGGATGAGTGTCAGGATAGGTATTTGGCAGGATAGGTGCCCCCCCGCCGAAGCCGTAACGCTCTTGGAGATTAGCGAAGGCGGCAGAATATTAGGGTCACTCAAAGTTGAAACATGAGTTGCGAGTTCGACGAGTTTGTAGGTTAAGTATTTAAGCTCCGCAGAAAAGAGCGGAAATGGTAGAGAGATACACAATGCTATTAAAGCTCCGATTGGAAATTAAAACTCCGCTGAAAACGCTTATCAATAGAGATATCTAGCATATCTTGTTTTCTCAAACTTAATGCAGTGGGAATGACAACATGTTATATGCCTAGCTACTACATGACCATGTAGTGTGCATATATAGGGGGAGGGGGGGGGGATATGTTGCACAGCATGTATATAAGCAGGGGGGAAGGGGGATACATGCTAGATGATGATAAGAATGTGGTCATAAACTGTTGTTGAGTTTGTGAACACCTTCATTAGTCAATGAAGGGCCTTGGTCCTCACCACCAGCTACACCCCTCTGCAGGGCTAGGTTCTGCCCCCAAAGCTCTTCCAACTTCACCATGAATTTCATCTTCTCTAGCTCCTGAGCTGCCATAGCCTCCTCATGGGCATACTGCTCATGCTGCATCACAAGCTGGTGCTGATGTTCAGCCAGGTGGCTGTTGGCCTTCTCATTCTCCTTCCAGTAGCTGTACTGGAGACAGTGATGTTTTGCCTCTGACCTCTCTTGTTGTGCCTGTTGGAACTGCTGTATGAAGCTCATGGAGGCAGATGCAAGATTCGAGGAGAGTTGGTTGGCAGGCATTTCACAAGTACACTTATGGGATGACTTCAACAACAGCTTCAAATCACTGTCATCTGAGAGCAGAGTGATAGTGGGAGGGGAAGAGGATGAGAAATGGAGCATAGAAAACATGTTGGAGGATGCAATGTCAGAATCAGAAGAGTCATCCATATTCGGGGGGGGGGGGGGACAGGGAGGCTAACATTGACTCAGAAAAAAATAGTGCAGGCAAGGGGGCAGAAGATAGTGATGACAGTCTGAAGGGGGGGAGTGGTGGGGCAGCAGATAATGATGACCCCTGCTCAGAACAGAATGGGGGGGGGGGGGGCAGTTGGATGGTAAGCAATGGTGTCTTGACATCCACACTCATTGAATCTTCTGCAAAAAAAATGTCAGTAGTACCACTACCCTCTCCTATTTCGCCTTCTTCGAGCTCAGATGAATTTGGCACACCTGCCAAGGAAAAACTGGGATCTCCACCTAATGGGTCTGGCCACAGCTTGAACAGCTTGACCACATGCCTTGTGAATTCCTGCCTGCTATCAGCTGCACTCCAGGTACTATTGTAGGCAGGGTTTGTGCACCACCATCCATGCAATTTCCCCCACCATGGAAATTCCTTCTCAATCATTGCTGATAACAATTGGTAAAGCAACAGATGTGAAAAAAAAGTCTACATACCAATGATATTTTTTGTGCTGCTGCTGTCTACCAGATCCTCATAGGTATATCCAGCACCCATCTGCCCAAGTAGTGCAATCTGTTTTTGATACTTGTTTTTTAAACTGTAAAATTTTTAAGTGGTAGTTTTTTTATTTCAAAAAAAAAAGTACATACACTTCAAGTTGACTGCAGATAGGAGCAGTGAAGACAGATGGGTTGTCTTGAGCAAGGACCTGAAATTCAGGTGTCTTGTCACTGACTGAGAAAATCACCTTTGCAATCTCAACATAGATGGCACCCTTCCCATGTTGCAATTGCTGCTTGCTCCTACCTTCCTCCTGAGCATCTTGTGTAGAGTCTGAAAAGAGCTTCTTTTGTTCTGATTCATGGGTCCTGCACCACTTGATAAGATGATCAGTCTGCACAGTGTAGGATTTCTCTCAGAGAACTTGAGGGACTGCCACTTTTGTTGCTGATTTGAAGGGTTGTGCTGCTGGGGGGGGGACCAGGGGAATCAGACTCCATGGACAACAGGCTGTTGATGACAAGCAAGGAGAGTGAAGCAGAGAGTGGTCAGAGTTTGAATTCTGCCATTCTTGGCTGAAAACTCACATCAAACACCTGACGAACACCTGACTCCACAGCTGAACCTCTGGCGACTTTGAGTTGCACTAATAGTCTTTTCACTGTGAGTCAAAGTGAGGTTCAGTGGTGTAAACCAACCAAAACCAACACAAAGGACAAAGAAAGCAAGTGGTGGTGTGCCTATGCAGTACCTAGATGGTGGAAGCTCTTGTTCAGGTGGGTTTTTGGCAAGTTACAACACTCAAAGATGAGAGCTGAGGGTTGGGGGTTCTCCTGACAAAGAGGGAGCAAGAATGTGAGAGGATGTGATGGGGTAGACTGCTGTCAGCCTACAGAAGGATGGATGATGACTTAATTTGATGTCCTAAGCTATTCTGAGCTCAGGGAAGACTTGGAGCAAAATATATTGATGATAGATGACAATAGGTGAAGTTGACAGTAGTTAGATCCTTAATAAAGTCTCAACTAATGAAGCTGATGAATGAATTTCTGAGAGATGATGAAATGTGAGCAAGAGGGGCTCTCTGATGTCCTCTCTTTTTTTTTTTTTGCTATCTAAGTACAGTGGTTTATATACAGTACAGGGGCATAGCCTATGGAAAACAAGGTGCAGATGCTTGGTAAGTGATTGGTACTGATAAGTAAGGAATGTAAGCAGTGGGTAATCATCTTAGAAAGCATTGGTAAGGATAAGTAGGGATAAGTAAGCCAAAATGCAAAGAATCAGTAAGCAAAGTCAAAAGATTGGTAAGTAATTGCAATAGGTGAGTCAAGGACAGTCAGAATTTCAAAATATGAGTCAAGCAATGTCAGAAACTGAGTAAGTGCACTGGAATTGCATAAGGGGGAGGCTGTGCATGTCACATCTCAAAGGAATTGCTTCTAGGCCAAGGTGGGAGAGGCAGTGCTGATCTGATGTTGATATAGTACATCCAAAAAGGGATGGCAGGTGTCAGGTATTGAAAGGGGTCAAGGCTTTGGGGGTCTGTGGGGTGACAGGAGCATAGGGGATTGCAATGTTCCCCCCCCAACTGTCCTCTCAGTGAAGTTAATAAATACTTCATGAATGAGACTCTGTTGGAAGAGAGGATGAAGGGGGGAGCATCTTCTGCTGTATCTTGCAACAAGAAGGCAAGATGTGCATCATACTCATCATGGATGCAATCAGGGAGAGTGGAGAACAGTAGCTTATACTGTAGCTGTTGCAATTTTGGAAGAATGATGGATGAGATAGGTATAAAGACATTGCAGGGAGCAGGGAGGAAGGATCCATATGCTTCATTGACTGGGGAGACTGAAATGACCACATAAGACCTTTCAAGCTGAATGACAGACCTGAGGTGACCAAAGAATGTCCTCCTGGAGGTCATACTGACAAAAAGAACATGCTGTCCAAGCTGGATGGGCTGAGAGGGGGCAGATGAGGATGGGATGTACCAGGATGCTTCAGGATGGAAGTTAGTAGGAACCCCTGGTAAATATACATAGCCATGGTCCCTAGCGAAGGGGACAAGCAAAAGGATTGATGTGGAGGCAGCCATATCAGAGGAATTAGTGAAATGAGTGTCTGTTGAAGGGAGTGCTGTAGAAACATGTGGAGTGTGAGAATCTTTTCCAATTTTGGAAGGTAGGATTGTGTGGCTGAGCACTATAAGTGAGTGTGGGAACAGGGTCAGTATCTTTGGAAATGGGGGAGATATGTTGAAAACTGCAATGCTGTACACAGGTGCTAAGAATTTTTATGGGCACTTAACTTGCTTCCTTCTTTTTTCTTTGGCATTGATGACTTGTTCTTGTGTGAAGGATGACTGCCAACATTCCTGGCTGTCTTCCTATGCACTAGGGCTCTAGTCTCTCATCTCCATTCATCAGCATTATCCATGTCCAAGTCACCAAACACCTTTGGTGTGTGACATTGCATGGCACTGCATCAGGAAATTAACCAAATACTATCCATGCTTTTTATGGAATTATTTGTCTATTTCAACTATTGTGGCTATTTCCAGTCACACTCAATACAGACAAAGTTTAGATTAGTCAACATAGTTAAAATAGTCAAGATAGTAGTAGTAGTGAAGAAAGTGTTATTCTGTGCCATATACCATATATACATACAGGGGTCTCTGTTCATTTAGTACTCAAGTCATGTAAGGATTGCTAGTGACATATGCTACCTAACTCCTAACTGCTTCTCAAGTTTGTGTCCCAGATGGTTGGCCACATGGTTGTTCTAACACCTTTTGAGTGCTGTCTGCAAGCACTCACTCACTGAGTCACCACCTTTTACCTGCACCCACCACAGTCAAAATACATGCATCCATCAAAAGAGAACCCTTGTCTCAGAAGTGTTCAAGTGACTCTTGTTATGTGGATGAGAATCAGGTGAGTGTGATGTGGGTGGCATGTGGAAGGAGCAAGATGAGTGAGATGGAATAGGGGTGTGTTGTTCAGAAGACAAACTTTTGAAGGATGCTGTAGGTATCCTCAGTAGTGCAACAAGCTGCTGATGTATTAGACCAACCTGTAGGTATCTACAGGATATCAGTAAGTATAATACTGGTAGTGAAAGTGAGCTTACCCTCAGTAGTGCAACAAGCTACTGAGGGAACAGTGAATAAACTACTGTAAAATGTGCGCTCTAAGGTGATTATATAAGCACACAAACATCGCACCAAAGTGAGCAGAACACAGGGGAGAATATATCTCCAACACAAACCACTACCTCACTTCGCACTCTTGACTTGAGAGCACTTACTGTCTGTTTCCTCCATTGTGAGACTGAGCAGTCACTTGAGGGATGATGCTCCAGATGAAGCAGGTGAAGTGTCAAGTATGGGCCTACTCTGACCAACTCTGACACTAGACAGGGTCTGGGGAGAGGTGTGAAAGTGAGTCTGACACAGGTGAACAGGACTCTGACTAGCAGAGGGTTGGCAGGGATGAAGTCCACTGAGGCAGAAGTGAAATGGAGTGAGGGCATTGGGTTTAGCTCATGCACTACCCCCTTGCACCATCTCAGCCTTCATATTTCAGAGGTAGAGACCAGATGGAAGATTGCAGATAACTCCAACAGACAGGAGATGGAGAGATACTGTATGGAGTAGGCACTTAGGTGATATTTGTACTGAAGAACAGTGGAGTATTGTACATGCTTTTATACTACTATGGAGGTACAGTAACCAGAATTGGAGCTAACATATGGAGACTCATAAATTTTCAAGTAAAAACTTCCTGGATGATGAATGAAGGGAAGACAGAAAACATACAATGGGTAACCTAGAGCAAGCCAAAAAGGAAACAGTCCAGGTGCCAAACCATGAGGTGCACATGCTGTGGAGTACCTGACTGTGTGCTGTCAAGGAGAAGTCCAAAGGCTGGACTGGTAAGGGTCACATAATCCACTGGAAGATGGTCTGCACAGTCTGATGGTAGGCTGGTACCAAGTCTGACAGCAGTCAGGGTAGAGAAGACTTGCAAATGACAGAGGGCTGGTGGAGTTGGTGCAGAGTGAGTGGAATGACCAGCAGAGTAGGGTGTGGAGTGAGTGGGGACTGAGGATAAATGTGCAGTCATGACAGTGCTCCCCCCTTAGGGCCTGAACCCCTGAAGTGGGAGCATAGGCAACCATGTCTCCCACCCATTCATCCTCTCAGTGAAGTTAATAAAAGCTTCATGAACAGGGCTCTGATGGAGGAGAGGGAGAAGGGGGGATGTCTTCTGCTGGGTCTTGCAGTAAGAAGGCAAGATGCATGTCATACTCATCATGGATGTGATCAGGGAGGCTGGAGAATAGTAGATTATACTGCAGCTGTCACAATGCAGGGAGAATGATGGATGAGACTGGAATAAAGATGGTGCAGGGAGCAGGGAGGAAGGACCCATATGCTTCATCAAGTGGGGGACTGAAACAACCACATAAGACCTTTGTAAGTGAGTGACAGACCTGAGGTGACCAAAGAATGTCCTTCTGGAAGTCATACTGACAAGGAGAACACACTGACCAAGCTGCATGGGATGGGACAGGGCTGACAATGATGGAATGAACCAGGGGGATTCAGGATGGAAGCTGGTGGAAACACCTGGCAGATATACATAACCACTGTCTCTGGCAAAGGAGACAAGCAAGATGATTGATGAAGAGGTGGCCATATCTGATGGACTTAGCAAAATGAGCATCTGATGGGTGCAGTGCTGTAGAAATGCATAGGGTGTGAGGATCCTTTCCAAACTCAGAAGGCAGAATCACATGGCTGAGCACTTTAAGCGAGTGTGAGAACAGAGTCAAGATCTTTGGAAATGGTGGAGATACAATGAAAACCAGAATGCTGTACATGAGCACTAAAAACTTTTGATGGGCACTTGACTCACTTCCTCTTTTCTCTCTAGCACTGATGACTCATTCTTGTGTGAAGGGTGACTGCTCATGTCCATCAGTCTTTCTATGCATGAGGGCTTTAGTCTTCATCTGCATGGCATGGCATGCAACTTGTCAATGAGTTAGGCAGAGTCAGCTGTAACCATGTCCACAACACCTTTGGTGTGTGACATCCACTGGCAAGAAAAAATGCAATTGTCCCTGATTGCACCCAATGCAGGGAACCCATGGAAAACAAAAGGATGAATAAAGGAATGAGAGGAGATCAGTACCATAAGAAATGAAAAGGAAATGAAAGATCATGAATAGTGGTCTGAGTCATTATCATTATTGGTTTCTTTGTTTTCATCATCTTCATCATCATCATCATCATCATCATCATCATCATCATCATCATCATTGTCATTACTGCTGTTATGATCATCTTCTTCATCTCTTTCTTCTTCCATAACACTTGGTAAGGGACTGTGGTGGGAATAAGTTGAAAAGCTGTGACACCTTGAGCAGAAATGGTGCCATTGAGTTCTTTAAGGACGTAGGAGCCTCCCTTGGTATGATGAACAACCTCATAGGGACAAAGGTAGCATGGCTTTGGTTTATGATCCAGTTCTTTCTCCACCTGCATGTTGTGAACCAATACCAAATCTCCTGGCTCATAAGTGGACTTCATCAAATGTAATGCATACCTCTTCTCAAACTGACCCTTGGAGTGTAAACAAGACTTCTGCAGAGTGATGAAAGTGGCATTGATGTCCTCTTCTCTCTTTTCCAACTGATGAATGTGAAGTGCAAGGAGCTCCTGAGAAGTCATACCAGAGTAGAATCCTTCAATGAGACAGGTAGACTTGAAGAGATCCAAAGGCAGGACAGGATCAAGACCATGTAGCAGGAAGTAGGGGCTGAATCCAGTGGAGCAATGAGTAGTGACCTTGTCTGCAAAGAATGCATGATGAACCTTGGATGGCTAGAGTGAAAGATCTCCTTCACAAGCCTTGATGATAGCTTCTCTGATAACAAAGTGTCCACACTCTACAACTCCATTTGCCTTGGAATTATATGGGGAGATATGAATCTGGGGGATGGAGTAGTGCTTCATGAGTATCTCAAAGGTGCCCTTGACCTCACTGCCATTGTCAGTGACAACCTGAGCAATGACACCATAATGACAGAAGACCTCTTCCCAGAAGAATTTAGTGAGACTGCCTGCATTGGCATGTCAAAGAGCATGACCTTCTGCAGTGAGGGACAGATCATCTTGAGTTGTGACAAGATAATGATAACCACAAGCTTTGGGCATGAGCATGATGTCAACATAGACCTACATAAAGATTCTGGGGGAAGTGGAAATGGTGATGGGAACCTCTGCCTTATGAGTGCTTCAGATCTGGCATTCATGGCAAGAAAGGATGTGATGAGTGACATCTTGGTACATCTGAGGCCAGTAAAAGCACTGCCTGACTGTCTGAAAAACCCCAAAGACTCCACAATGACTGAGTTCTTCATGAGCATGACTGAGGATCCAGGCACAGAGATCTGGGTTGAAGATGACCTTGGCTGGTGGATGAGGACCTTGATATTTAAAGAGCTGGTCTCCATGAAGGAAGAACTGGAGGGATCTGCAAATGAAGCACTTGCAAGCAGTATTGGAAGGGATTGGGGGTAATGCTGTAGTATGAAGGAAGTGGAGGACTTGACATAAAAGGACATCTTGAGATGTATCATTAGAAAGGAACAATGGGAGTGTCATGGCATATGTGGACCCTTGCACAAGTCATTGATGAGTTGCACAGACTGAAGATGGATGGGCATCTGCAAAAAGAATACTCTCCAACCACTCATCAGCTTCTTCTGCATCAGCTTCACCTTCTTTGTACTCTTCTTCTGTAGGTTGATGTCTAGAAAGGGCATCTGGGGCTCAGTGACAAATTGCAGGAACATGAATGAGCTTAAAGTCAAAGAGAAGTATACCCTTGATCCAGTGATTGACTGTGGCATTAGGCTGAAGATCTGGATCATTGAGCATACCTTTGATGTACTTTGTATCAACCTCTACCCATAAATGATGAACACCATAGAGATATAGATGATAGTGACAAAGTGCTCTGAAAAGACCATAGAGCTTGAGCTTGGGCTGACTGTATTGAGATTCATGTTTGTTGATGGGGAGTGAATCATAGCAAGCAGGACACTCGTGACCTTCTTCATCATACTGGGACAGAACAAATCCAATGGCAATGTTACTGGTATCAACAGAAAGAACAACTGGCAGGTCAGATAAGTTGTCAATGGGGTGAAGGGCAGGAGCAGAAGAGATGGCAAGCTTCAAGGCATCAAATGCATCTTGCTGGGCCTGACCCCAAATGAATGGAGCATTCTTGTGATAAAGATCAACAAGTGGGCAAGCCAACTGTGAGTAGTTTGCAATCCAGAGAACAGTACCACAGAGACCTAGGAATGAGTGAACATCTTTGGGTGTGGCAAGCATTGGCCAGTTGATGACCTTCTTCACCTTGTGGTCATCAGGAGAGCAACCATGAGGATGACATGCTTGACCAAGAATGATAACACAAGGCTGGCAGATCTGACATTTTGTGCCAGAGAATGTTCTGCCAGCATGAGCAAACCAATGCATGACTCTATGCATGTCCACAGCATGTTCCCAAATGAAGCAATGTATGCCAAGATTCTCAGGTAACATTTTGGCATTGCCATCAGCATCTTCATAGTGGGTTGCAGGACCCTTGACAGGCAGGTCATTGATGAAAATGTTGGCAACATGAGGGATTTTGTCCTGTAGAATGAAAGCTGTACAATTCTGAAATTCCAATGGTGAGTTGGTGTAGCCTTGAGGCATGGCAGTATGGCACAGTAAGCCAAGAGGCATCATGAAGGATGTCAGATCTCAGCTATTTGGATGGAATTGGTGTGAATCGAATCCTGAAAATAGATCAAAGACCATGTAGCATTGACAACCAGTGAATGGCTCCACAAAGTCATTCAATATTGGCAGAACACCAGCATCTCAAATTGTAACCTTATTCAGAGGCTGTAGATCATGTATGATGTGGATCTTGCCATTCTTTCTCGTAATGCAGAACCATTTGGAGTGATAGGATGACTGGGCTGGCTCATAGAGACTAGCAGCAATCTTCTCCCAAAGAAGCTGCATGACATGTTCTCATATGCCAGGGGGAATTGGAATGTTATGAAACTCCCATGGTTTGTGTGGCAGGACTGGGATGATGTAAGGTGAAATGTAGTCAGAATAGAAGTTTCCTCTCTCTGACTCATCAAATACCAAGGCAACCTCATTAAGCTTCATCACATGTGAAAAAAGTTCTTGCTCTTCTAGCCATAGAAAGCCATTGGTGTTAATTTTCATGGAAGTGAGGTGCTCTTGAGTAAGCTTCCTCATGGGAACAAAGACAGGAGGGTGACAAGTGAGTGGTGTGAGTTATGTGAGGGGGTCCTCTGGGAACTGGTGATGGACTCAAGCATCTTCTGGATAGACTCCAGGCACTGGCTTGACTTTACAATCAATGTGCTTGTACACTCCATACACTGGCTGACCTATTTCATCAGCTGAGTCTTCTGTATCTGTAACAAGGCTTTTTCTAAAACATAGCAAATCAAGAAAATCAGATAATGAATAGAAAAAGTGAAGCTGTTTTTTTGGTTTTCTGAGTAGGAAGTGGATCTGGTGCTTTCAAAGGATTAGATAATGATGAAGAGAAGACATCAAGATACTGAGAAGATCATCAGACTTTTCTGGAGTTGAATCTGAAGAAGTGGAGGCAGGAAAGTGCTCTGGATATGAAACTGCTTCAAATGGGGGAGGATGCACTGAGGCCGAGGCAAAACTGACTGCCCTAGCAAGGATATGAAGATTGGACTCTTGGAATAAGTTTGGATCCTCTTCATCCACATCACCTGAGTGGTCTTCTGCAGCTTCCTGCAAATGAGTGATGTAGGAATAGGTAAATGAAGATACCTAGAAATAGTAATTATCAGTAAATGGGCAAGTATAGTGCTCAACCCAAAAGGGAGGTTCTCTCTGGAGAAAGAAGTGTAGTAAAAATGTAAAAATGCAAACTAAAATGAAGACTTAGCTCTGGGATGTCTTCCTACTGATCAAAATGTCTTGCCAGTCCCCCTGGCCCTTTGGGTACTCCCCAAAGTAATAATTCTATCCTCAAAAACTCACCAAAATGCAAGACAAAATCACCCTACTGCTGAGGGCCTGTGACATGGATTTTTTTTTGGTAAACTGAACTCACATGAATGCAGCACACATGCTTAGTCAGCAACATGGCTGCTTGCCACCAAGTCCAGTGGTACAAACACAAAAACAAAAGCAAGAAATAAAACACAAATCCCCCAACCCCTATTTTCTTCCAACCAGGATGGCTTCTCCTAGGGAACTTGAACTCATTCCCTACAGTGATCCATCCAGTAGGAGTATGATGCATGACAACATTGCTGTATGGTTCTGGCATGGCAACTGACTCTTCACCAACAACAGCATTAGACATGGCATGGGGAGCCAAGGGTAGCATTGGCATGGGAGGAGATGGACTAGATGAATGCTGCTGCCTGCACAAGCACAAGTTGTCATCAAGTTGGGCAGACTGAAGCAAGGAGAGGCTAGGCAGGTAGAAACAAGAGCCAACACTAGTGTTGAAAATATCAGAGGTGAGTGGTGAAAGTGTTGTGGGTATATCTGGGGATAGACTGGACAAGTGGTGAGACCTGCACAAGTCATTGTTGAGTTGTGTGGACTGAGTGTCATGACCTATATCCAAGGATGAACTATACAAATGCACATGACTGCACAAGTCATCATCAAGTTGTGCAGACTGATGAAGAATGGAAGGGCTAGGCACATGCAGATCTCCATGCAAGTCATTCCCAAGTTGTGCAGACTGAGAGTCATGGCAAGCATTATGGGCAGTAGAAGCAACTGAGCTGCAATATAAAGTATTGAAGATGGAGAATGTAGCTTCAGAGTCTGGAGTCACAGTGTCTCTACAGAACAGAAGTGAAGCCTGGTGGGAACCTTCAGTAGGCTCTTCCTGAATGATAACTGGATCTGGGGAAGGGGGAGAGGGAGTTGACCCACCTGGGCCTCCACATTTTCCATGAAAATTGCAATAATAAATTCAATCAATTTGTGTCTATACCTCATGCAATTTGTACTGTATGAAGGAAGAAGTAAATGATTTTTGAACACTTGTGTGACAAGCCAATATCAAAGTCCCCCACACCATCTGCAGAGGGCAGAATGTCCCAGATGAGCCTCTGAGGTTGTCATGGGGCATTGTGCTGGTTTGCAAAGGTAACTTAGGAGGATGTGCCATTATAGCCCCCTGAGGCTGGGATGGGACATCCCACTGACTTTCATAAGGGGACTTGGATGTCCCACAGCAACCTCTAAGGCTACATTGGGAGATCTCACCCTCCCCTTTGCCAACCAGTGGGATGTCCCACAACAGCCTCTAAGCCTACATTGGGACATCCAACCCTCCCCACTGCCAACCAGTGGGATGTCCCAGAACAGCCTCTAAGCCTACATTGGGACATCCCTCCCCACCTCTAGCAACCAGTGGGATGTCCCACAACAGTCTCTAAGGCCACATTGGGACATCCCTCCCCCCCTCTGGCAACCAGTGGGATGTCCCACAACAGCCTCTAGGGCTAAGTTGGGACATCCCACCCTCCTGTCTGGCAAGATGTCCCACAACACCATCCACATAACACAAGGCCAAAATGCTATCAGACCATTTGCATGACCATAGGAGGCATGCACCCTTGTTGCACTCCAAAAATTCCCAGATTGAAGAACCATGTTGGAGATGGTGTATTCTGTGCATTGCATTCCACATAGTCTTGTTCCCACATCACTGGTTTATGCCCCATACTAATGCTATCACCTAGACAATATACACAGCTGAACAGTCAGAGCACCTGGTTAACACCTAAGAGGTTGCTGCAATCCTAGCTCTGGTCACATTTCCATCATAAGGCTACATTGGGACATCCCACCCCCCCCTCCAGCAGCCAGTGGGATGTCCCACAACAGCCTTTCAGGCTATGTTGGGACATCCCATCTCCCCCTCTGGACACCAGTGAGATGTTATACAAATGCCACAGAGGCAAATGTTGGACATCCTACCCTGTATCTCAGACATCCACATTGCCCTCTGCCCACAATTGGGATATATATTGTCACATTGTAACAGGCTCAACCAATGGCACCAATCAGTTCAAGTCAGATCACTGTGATTTTTGGAGATTCAGAATCAGGCCAATGAGACACAGGTCTGCCTTGCAGATGTCCATTACACATATAACCAAGATTGTGAGCCCATTATTGCATAATTCTTCACACAAGATTCATATCCTTTGAGCCCTGTGTAGTTTCTAGAGAACAGTACCCAAAATATATGCAGAGATGAAAAGTCAGTGACCAGATGAGCAGTGAGCCCCAGTGAAAACTAGACATCAGCTAGTATGACAGGATGTGATGTAGTCTGACAAATTATAGCCTAAGAAGGCAAGTAATACCATGTCACACAGACTCACAACCTGCTAGCAAGACTGGACAAATCTTGTCTGGTGGGGTGGGACCTGGTGCCATCTAGTATGAATTTCTGTGTGAGGTCACACCAACTAATAAATGAGCACATTTGTTTTAATCAACATGTATATTGGGAGATATCATCCAGTACCATTACATATGATTTTTGGTTCATAATTCACTTCAGCTCACATTGGCCCATATTTTTCATATCCTGTTCTCACAGTCTCAAATCTGACCATATGTTATAGCAAATGATGTAGTGTTACCTCTACCAGCTACTGCATGCAGTACATTGTGGGTAGGTCATTATGAATTACCATATTACACTTGCCAGTAGGACCCATGTGACATTGAATGATGCAAGAGTGTGCTGGGGTGATGCAAAGATGCAGTGTGGGACACTGCCTCTGGGTAGCATGCAAATAGGGGAAAGCTGTAGGGGAAATCCCTAGGCTTGACCCAAGGGGTGCTGAGTAGGAAGGAGATGTAGAGTGTGATGGTAGAGTCAGTCAAAGAGTCAAATGTAGGGCATGGAATTTAACTCCACAGAGTTGGAGGTAGGAATAGACTTGCTTTTGAAATTCTGGGTGATGATCTCGACCCAACAAGGTAACTCTGAGATGAATTAAGTGCACAGGAGTGGAAACGAGACACAGTAGATGCAAGGACACAGATATGAAGCAGAAGACACAGTAGATGCAAGACTCTCTGAGCTCTTTAGACCCACATATGACACAGATGGTGAGTCCTAAAATGATGATGATTCTTTTTCATTGCTGAGGCAGAATTATATAGTACATGGATAGTGAGGTACTGATCAGAGAATTGTGGGGCAGGTAAAGCAAAATTCCAAAAAACAAAGGGGACAATGTGTCAGACATCAAGGCCATACAGCAACATGTGAAAACAAGCTGTAAAGTAGTAACTGAGAAAGATCAACAGGAAAGATGGATATCTTCTAACAGGATGAGTGTACACTGTACCATGGAGTGGAATGCAAAGGGTAGAGGCTGTAGATGCAAAAGGGGTTCTTGCATTGCAGAGAAAGGTTTGCAGGAAAGGAATGAGAGGGGTAACTGGAGTTTTTACTGATGATCTATGTGGTTTCCTGGCTATGTGGTGAGGTGAAGGTTGAAGCAACATGACTGCAGAATTCCAGATAGACATATGTCAGGTTGATGTTGACATGGAATTCTGGGACAATGACTAGTGTGTGTTATTGATGGACAGGGGAGCTCCAAAGGTTCAATGGGCAAGGCAGTGCACAAGGCAGATGTAATAATTCCAAAGACAACAGGTGTGGTTGGTAATGGTGGGATTTTGGTGTTAGCATCCCTGTTTTGGCCTCAGGGAGTATATCGCTCCCTACAATGGATGTGTTGCTAACTTGAATCTTTGGGACTAAAAGGCAAGGGGAGAACTGCACTATTGTCTATGTGATTGATCACTGAATCTGTACCAAGGGTAGATGAGTGGGGAGACAGGGGCATCACCATAGAAGGCATATACTGGCCAGGTGGAATGATGGAGTGCAGCCAGAGGTGGGGAGAACAATGGACCTAGTACACATAGTATGCACTGGTAAATGGGTCAGTAGACTGTGAAGCATAATGATGCATAACTTAAGTCAAAAGCACTGACCCACAAAACCTTCATTAATGTTGCTGAAAGATGAGGGTCAGTCTTGACTGTCATCATGTGATTGATCATCAGATCCACTGGACACCAAGACCACCCTTGAAGGCTCCAAGCCTTCAAGGCTGTCAAGGGCACCAAGCCCCTGACATATGGTAGAGGAACACACTGAGCATTCCCCCAATACCATGTGGACAGTGCACAGAAGACAAGAGTGTTGCTAAGTACTAGCTGCAGGTGGTGTGAATGTTTGTTTTGGCTGTGATGATGTAACTAGAATAAGGCCATTTTGCATGGCAGGCACCTTGTTTACTGCACCCATGCCTGAGCCCAATATTCAACCCCACAATGCCTTATAACATATCTCCTCATAAATAGAAGACTACAGACAGGAGTGATTGTGTTTCCACATGTTCTAACATACATCTCAGTAGGTAGAAGATTAGAGATATAGAAGGAACATCACACAAGCAGTGGAGACACTGTGCCTCATCAATATGTATCCGAGCTACTGTCAATAAGATTCCACCAAGCCTCAGTTGCACAATCCAACCTCTCCAACTGCCAATCTTCATTGTGCAAGTGTTCACAAGGGTGTTGTGTAAACAGCCATTTGTCAAACTTTTGTAGCAGTCAAATGTTTTCCCAACCACAGCATGAAGGATCAATCAAAATGATTTGGAGTCTCCATGTTGCTGACAGGAGTGTGTATCACACCAAGTGCCTATTTCCACAGAATCTGATCTGAGCACCATATACAATATGAATATGTGAAAAAGCATGGCCATAGACCACTGTGGAAAGACTGGTGACATCTGATGGAGGGAGTAGAATATACTTGGTGATGGTGATTGCCCAGGCACAGCAGACATATACTTTCACCATGCTTCCCAAGTCTTCAGTGATCTCCAGTCTTGGCCATTGCATACAAGTCAAAGATTGTCCAGGTCTTAATGGAATTTTCCCACCCACTCTGGGGATCCACAGGGTATGCAGCAGATCCTCCAGGCAATGCTTGGAATTTCCCAGTGAACTCCTGTCTCTAGGGGCTCTCCTAGCAATGCTGGGGATTCTCCCACCAACTCTGGGGATTATCCAAGCTATGTCCTGGGGATTCCCCAAGCACTGCTGGGGATTCTGCAACCCACTCTGGGGATTCTCCAAGCACTGCTGGGGATCCTCCAGGCAATGCTGGGGATTCTCCAACCCACTCTGGGGATTCTCCAACTGACTCTGGAAATTCTCCAAGCTATGACCTGGGGATTCTCCAAGCACTGCTGGGGATTCTCCAGGCAATGCTTGGGATTCTTCAACCTGCTCTGGGGATTCTCCCACCCACTCTGGGGAGTCTCCATGGTATACTGGGGATTCTCCAAGTTCTGTCTTGGGGATTCTCCAACCTGCTCTGGGCATTCTTCCACCCACTCTGAGGATTCTCCAAGCTATACTGGGGATTCTCCAGGCAATGCTGGGGATTCTCCCACCCACTCTGGGGATTTTCCCAGAAATGCTGAGGATTTTCCAATGCACTATGTGCATTCTCTTGTTAGTTTAATCAATCATAATGCTTGACCCAGCAGGAGGCCAAAGGCATTGCAGGTCAATAAAACAGAGTGCCTTAGGGTAACATTGAATGTAGATCACTCATACATATCTTTTCTCTGGGTACAAACTATTTATTGATGAAGCTTAGGTATGCATCTAGTATCTACACCTCTTTGATGGCACCTGCAATGGTGATGAGGGCAAATAACCAGTTCCAATGTCCTCCAACCAATCCTCATCTTCTGTAAATTCCCCTTCATTTGCTTGCTCAGTGGGACATTCCTCTTCCAGTTCCATCTCTTCAATGGCCATCAACAGCTCATCATCTCCTTCTGACATTACATCCCCTTCATCAGAGTCATTCTCTTCTAATACTGGTGCTGTTAGATCCTCTGAAGCATGGGTTCCACCAGGATTATGTGTGGCCACAAGGCACTCCCTGATGTCTTCTGCTGTAGGTCCCCATGGCCTAGATGCAGCTGTTGGAGCTTATCACTTTTACCTTAGTTGTGGTTCACCGAGCACAGCATTATGTAATCCAAAAGCGGACACTTAGCAGTTTATTTTTTTCCTTACTGCACCTCAGCTTCAACCAACTTGAAGTCTGAGTATATTCCTCTCTATAGACTTGACAATCCTGCAGCTTGTCATCCTCCAAAAGCAGCCCATCCCTGTTGGCATGCATGTGATACTTGTAATATTCATCTAACTCCCTATGAGATGGGACATAAACATGGTATTTGCATTCACCTGCCACATTTTCCAGAGCAGACTTTACACTCAGCCACTCCATGGAAAACCATTCCTGTATGATAGACCACTCTCTTGACAACCTTCTTTCTCCTTCATTACAGTGATCAACTTCCAACATCAGCCTGATTCCCTTGCACACACTCTCATCAGCAAGCCAATGTGGGGTGCTAGCACTAAGCTCCTCAAGACCATCCTGCCAAATATCAATATCAACATCCACCTGAAAGATACCTTTAGAAGGTATGGGATTGGGAGGGGTGGCACCAGGTGGTGCCTTACACAGTCATATCATACTCTGTAGTTCACCACAGAGATTATTGTATGTGGTGACAAGTTTCAGGATGGTAGGCTCTCATTGTTTTATGGATGACTCCACATGTGACTGTAAATGGTTTTCTACATGATGTTATTGAAAATAGCAGCCAGAAATAAAAGTTTGCTCACTACTGGAAGATGTCCCATATGACCATTGTAGTTGCTGGAACTCAAACTTGTGCTGACTAAGTCATTCCCTTATCTGAACCTTGAGTGCTTGTGCATTTGTTTGTGTTTGGAGCCACTTGTTGTTCCTCAGCAGATGAAGGTCAGTTTGGGCAGAAAGTCCCAATGATGCCTTTTTCTTCTTGAGGGCCTGGGCTGCCTTTGACAGTGACCCTTTTGCTGCAGCAAGTTGTAGATTGTAGTCAACAATGTCATTGACATGATCATCAACAAGATCCTTCTCTAACTGATCCACATGGCACTGATAGTCCTCAACTGTTTTCTCCAGAGCAGGAACATGTGCCAACTGTTCAGAACCCTTGTTCTTTGACTGACCTACAGGTTGGTGAGTCATATGATCACACACACACACACACACACACACACAAAGGGAACAGACTAACAAGGTAGAAGTTGAGTTTGTGCATGTACTTGTGCAGCCCACTCATGCTGTAGAGTCTGCATGTCAACATGCAGAGCATGAAGAGCCTCCAAAGCCACCAATTTCCTACTTTTTCAGAGGGACCATTTCCTGCTCAGCCACTGGCCAAATGCATCAAAAGACTTCTTATCCAAGTGTTGAATTTGATTGTCAAGGACAAATAATCTCTGATGATACTAAGGGTAAAATGAGCACTGGAATTATATTTGAAGAAAAGTCAATGCTTACCCCAGATACTTGAAGAATTGGAATAAGCATTTTTAGAGCACTCCATAGTCACTCACACCCCTCACCATCTGACAAGCCAAAGCCTACACATTTACATGGGTGATATACCAATTGGCATGGCCATTGATGACCATAAGCATGGAAGACAGAAATACCAAACTTCAACCTGGAGAGTATCCCATCATCAAGGAGTTTCCACTTTTGACAGCTATGCTCCAATTGACAACCAATGTCATATAAGAGGCCAACAGTCATCTTGGCAGGGAGATGGTCAAAGAGATGTTTCACCAGCACTAGGGCATAGAGCTGCTTTTCCCCTGCTGATGTCATATTAACCAACCAGAGGACATGATCATGATGACACAACAAAGCCATAAGTCCTGTATCTGCAAAAAATTGTGTGCTGGCTTTTTGCCCCTTCTCATCTGCTGCATGGAAAAAACCTCCACACCCATCCAACACAGAGGCAGGTACCCTCATTCCATCCTCTAACCTGTCCTGCTGGTTTTGAGTCTGAGAATGATGTTAACTGGTTGGGAGGGATCTCTGTTTCTCAATGAAAACCTCCATGGCCTTCACCTCTGACTCAGGGATGAATACAGTGCTGGTGAGATTGGGAGGGTCATCAGTGGCAGATTTGTTGGTTCTCTTCTGAGTGAAACATGCATCTAAGCAGACAATGCAGTCAAAGCTATTGGGTCTCAGTCATCTAGTCAGCAACAATGAGCTTGTCATTGACTCACTCCTCCTGAGGAGGGTTAGAGCTCTGTAAGTCACCTCCCCCAAAGCAAAGAGGACAGTGAGCACATAGGTAGTCACTTGGCCAGGGGCTATCTTGCTGTGGCATGGAGTTTGGGTGAAAGGACTGGACCATAGCAGAAATATGGTCCTCCACATATATTGTCAATACAGTATACCAATGATAAGCATTACTGAAATGCCACCAGAGATTGTCCTGATTATTTGAATAAGCACCCATCATTACACCAGAGATATTTGTGTGAGTACATGTACATTCAAACCATGATGATATACCAATACAAGTAGCATACAGGGTGGATGTGAAGACAAAGGCAGAGATCCAGTGATGGTGTTTGGAAAAGAGCATACCTTGAACTGCAGTCTATACCCTCAACCATCCAGGAAGCTTTCAAGTGCTTCACACCATGCAGTTGTGTTTGGGGTTAGCCAGACAAAGAGCTTCTTTACAAACTCCAGTACATGAAGGTCAACTGCCAGAGTAGGTACCACAGGTGATGATGCAAATAACCCATGGCCCATGAGGCATATAGGAGCTGGGGTGCATGCACAGTTGCTTATCCTGACATCCTCCAAACCTGGGTATACATGAGCATCACAAGAGCAAACAACAAAAGGGTCACATATGGTCAAAGAAGAGACAGCAAACAGTGAGTTGATACACTGTGCAAGTGCAACATCAATGGATGACTGGGGGGTCTACCACCATGCAGAGGGATTTGGATGCCTCAAGATAGCACATGTAGGGCTTGAGAAGTGCTGGAATGATATCTTGTGACCACCATCACCATTGGTTCTTGTGCTTCTGTGAACCACTTGGATGTGAAGGCAAGCCAACCTCACTGAGTTCAAGCTCATTCACTGCATTGAAGACATCAACAAGTTGGTGCTGAGGGCAATGTGGCATTGCAGCAGTATCTTGAGCATGGCATTGGTGGCCTGGAAGTACAAAGACAGGTGGAGGTGCAGGGAGATACAGCACTTTCATACCAAAAGGGTGGCATTGACAAGCTAGGGGAGGAGGGACAAACAATGACTGTGTCATATTCTACCCAAAAATAAACATGTATAACCTCTTAGACATAGGATCAGAACATACTGAAGGGGCAGGTATACCAAGTGACACTTGGTTGTTTGATGATGGAGTGGCTACATCAGGCAGCCAGTTGGTTGAGGCAGACAACATTGATAAGACCTGTAGGGGAGCTAAGATGATATGAAGAATACCATAATGAATTTGCACACACTGAAGGGCCAGAAGTACAAAGCGATGGCTCATTACCAGACAAAGATGAAGGATGGTCAGTGAGTACACTGGGTACCAGACCAGCTTGGACAGATGAAGTGGAGGAGGCCTGTAGAGAAATGATGAGCACAACATGAGGCTTGAAGACAGGGAAAACTCACAATATTAGAATTACTCATAGAAGGCAAAGCATTGCAATGCCTCCAAGGCTTTGGACAGTGAACAGCCATCTCAGATCATTCTGGAAACCATGACACAAAGCCATGGCAGTACACCTGGGACTCAAAGTCAACAGGTGGTGGAAAGCACAACATGAAGTCAGCAGGGGGTGTCAGTCCAAGGGGATGTTGACCAAATGATGAACCTCTGGAAGGGACAAACTACACAGAAAATTCATCAAATCACCACATACAGCCAAGTAGGATCCTACTTACCAGAGCACAAGTCTTGAGCAGTTAAAAACAAAAGTTGCTATCAACATCACAGTGAGCAGGAACCCCATCATCAGGATGTCATACATACCAAGCAGAATGAGTCTCAAAGAATTAAATGGTGCAGACCTTGATGCAGATAAAGCATCAATAGCAGTGAAGAGGGATGGGAACATTCCTTGCCTGGCAGTGGGAGTGTCAGTGAATAACATGTTGCTATCAACAAAAAAAAAGCAGTGAGCACAAAGTGTGAGATTATGGTTCAGTCACAGGCAACATTCCAAATCATCGAATTGATTCAGCCTGCTTTATGACATGGTACATACTCGGACTAAACAAATTTGGACAGAAAAAAAGAGTATATGTGGTGGAGGATGTCAGACAAAGGTAAAAATGCAGGGGAGGGATGGTTGATGCCCAAGATAATCAAATGCAGTTTGGATGTAGAATTTGCAAGCCAAGATGAAGGCTTCATATGCTGCTTGGTTTCCAGAGCCATCCAGCTTGATTGGGGACTTCAAACAAAAGGGTGCTCCTGGCCATGCAGATAGCAACTGACAGAACTTGTTCAGATAGGGCAATGCCACCTCCATCTCACTAGCAGTCAACCCCAAATCATGTGGCTCCCAAGGAAGAGGTGCTGACCAACTTGAAAGACCACATCCACCAGGGAAGATAGACCAAAGAAGTGATTGGTGCATATACTTATCTAGGCTATTGGGCCAAAGCTGTGGGACAAGGGCCTGATTGAGTGTGCAAAGTTCATAGTGGTGTCACACACCAAAGGTGTTTGGTGAGGTGGACATGGATACAGCTGATGAATGGAGATGAAGACCATAGCCCTCATGTGAAGAAGGACAGCCAGAAATGTCAGCAGTCATCCCTCACACAAGAACAAGTCATCAGTGCCAAAGAAAAAGAAAGGGAGTGAGTTAAGCACTGGTTAAAATTCTTAAGTGCCCATGTATGGCATTCTGGTTTTTGACATATCTCTGCTGTTTCTGCAGATACCAAGACCATTCCAACACTCACTTGTAGTGCTCAGCCATGCAATCCTACCTTCCAAAACTTGGAAAGGATTTGTGCACTCCACACCTTTCTACAGCACTCCCTCCACAAGATGCTCATTTTGCTAGTTCTTCTGATATGGCCACCTCCACATCAATCATTTCACTTGTCCCCTTTGCTAGGGACCATGGCCACATATATCTACCAGGAGTTCCTACCAGCTTCTGTCCTGAAGCATCCTGGTACATCCAACCCTGGTCTGTGCCCTCTCAGCCCATCCAGCTTGGACAGCATGTTCTTTTTGTCAGTATGACCTCTAGGAGGACATTCTTTGGTCACCTCAGGTCTGTCATTCACTTGGAAAGGTCTTATGTGGTCATTTCAGTCTCTCCAGTCCAAGAAGCATATGGATCCTTCCTCCCTGCTCCCTGCAATGTCTTCATACCAGTCTCATCTGTTATTCTTCCAAGATTGCAACAGCTACAGTATAATCTACTGTTCTCCACTCTCCCTGATCACATCCATGACAAGTATGATGCACATCTTGCCTCCTTGTTGCAAGATACAGCAGAAGACACTTCCCCTTCATCCTCACTTCCAACAGAGCCTCATTCATGAAGTTTTTATTTGCTTCACTGAGAGGATGGTTTGGGGGGGAAGTTGTGATCCCCTATGCTCCTGTCACCCCACAGACCCCCACAGCTTGATCCCTGTTGACATCTGACTCACCCTGTCCACTTTTGGATGTACTATATTGGCATCGGATCAGCACTGCCTCTCTGTCATCCCACCTTGGCCTAGAAGCAATCTCTTCAAGATGTGACATGCACAGCCTCCCCCTAATGCAATTCCAGTGTGCTTTCCCAGTTCCTGACATTACTTGACTCATACTTTGATGTTGTGACTGTCTTTGACTCACCTATTGCCAATACTTACCAATCTCTTGACTTTGCTTACTGATTCTTTGCCTTTTGGCTTGCTTATCCTTACCAATGCTTACCAATGCTTACAAATGCTTTCCAAGACAATTACCCATTGCTTACATTCCTTACTCATCAGTTACTAATCACTTACCAAGTGTTTGCACCTTGTTTTCCATAGGAAACACCCCTGTACTGTATATAAATCACTGTACTTAGATAGCAAAAGAGAAGAAGACATCAGAGAGCCCCTCTTGCTCATATTTTATCATCACTCAGTAATTCATTCAGCAGCTTCAATAGTTGAGACTTTATTAAGGGTCTAACTATTGTCTACTTCACTTATCCTTGTCTATCATCAATATACTTTGCTCCAAGCCCTCCCTGAGCTCAGTGCAGCTCAGAGAATCAAATTAAGTTGCCATCCATCCTTCTGTAGGCTGACAGCAGTCTACCCTATTGCTTTCTATCACATTCTTGCTCCCTCTTCATCAGGAGCACCCCCACATAGGCACACCACCACTTGCTCTTTTTGTCTTTTGTGTTGGTTTTGGTTGGTTTTCACCACTGAACCACACTTTGACTCACAGTGGAAGTCAAGTTCATAGAGTTCCCATAAATGGGAATGTGTGAAATGAAGGGGTGGGTCTGAAAGGCTTGAAGCACAGACCTGCACAAGATAAGTATGAAGAACAGATCTAAATAGGATGAAATACTAACCTGCATTCCCCTCCACTCAATCTCTTCCAATGTACAAACAGGATCATCATGAGCTGCTTGAATGATGTCCCCCAAAATCGCCCAAACCACCAACTTCGTGGATGCACTCTTGGTGCCAGAGGGCTCTCTGATGTCTTCTTCTCTTTTGCTATCTAAGTACAGTGATTTATATACAGTACAGGGGTGTTTCCTATGGAAAACAAGGTGCAAACACTTGGTAAGTGATTAGTAACTGATGAGTAAGGAATGTAAGCAATGGGTAATTGTCTTGGAAAGCATTTGTAAGCATTGGTAAGCATTGGTAAGGATAAGCAAGCCAAAAGGCAAAGAATCAGTAAGCAAAGTCAAGAGATTGGTAAGTATTGGCAATAGGTGAGTCAAAGACAGTCACAACATCAAAGTATGAGTCAAGTAATGTCAGGAACTGGGAAAGCACACTGGAATTGCATTAGGGGGAGGCTGTGCATGTCACATCTTGAAGAGATTGCTTCTAGGCCAAGGTGGGATGACAGAGAGGCAGTGCTGATCCGATGCCAATATAGTACATCCAAAAGTGGACAGGGTGAGTCAGATGTCAACAGGGATCAAGCTGTGGGGGTCTGTGGGGTGACAGGAGCATAGGGGATCACAACTTCCCCCCCAAACCATCCTCTCAGTGAAGCAAATAAAAACTTCATGAATGAGGCTCTGTTGGAAGTGAGGATGAAGGGGAAGTGTCTTCTGCTGTATCTTGCAACAAGGAGGCAAGATGTGCATCATACTTGTCATGGATGTGATCAGGGAGAGTGGAGAACAGTAGATTATACTGTAGCTGTTGCAATCTTGGAAGAATAACAGATGAGACTGGTATGAAGACATTGCAGGGAGCAGGGAGGAAGGATCCATATGCTTCTTGGACTGGAGAGACTGAAATGACCACATAAGACCTTTCCAAGTGAATGACAGACCTGAGGTGACCAAAGAATGTCCTCCTAGAGGTCATACTGACAAAAAGAACATGCTGTCCAAGCTGGATGGGCTGAGAGGGCACAGACCAGGGTTGGATGTACCAGGATGCTTCAGGACAGAAGCTGGTAGGAACTCCTGGTAGATATATGTGGCCATGGTCCCTAGCAAAGGGGACAAGTGAAATGATTGATGTGGAGGTGGCCATATCAGAAGAACTAGCAAAATGAGCATCTTGTGGAGGGAGTGCTGTAGAAAGGTGTGGAGTGCACAAATCCTTTCCAGTTTTGGAAGGTAGGATTGCATGGCTGAGCACTACAAGTGAGTGTTGGAATGGTCTTGGTATCTGCAGAAACAGCAGAGATATGTCAAAAACCAGAATGCCATACATGGGCACTTAAGAATTTTAACCAGTGCTTAACTCACTCCCTTTCTTTTTCTTTGGCACTGATGACTTGTTCTTGTGTGAGGGATGACTGCTGACATTTCTGGCTGTCCTTCTTCACATGAGGGCTATGGTCTTCATCTCCATTCATCAGCTGTATCCATGTCCACCTCACCAAACACCTTTGGTGTGTGACACTGGGCCAGGTGAACACTTTGAAGTGGCTAAGTGCAGTCCCCCAGGACATTTTCACTTGTGTTGGAATTGAGCTGCAAGGAATAACAGACAGATCATGTGTAGATTAGTTGGTGACAGGGTGAAAGGCATGTAATTAAATACTCACCTTTGTGAAAGAAAGCAAATGAATGTTAGTGGTGGGAGAGGGTCCAGGATGAAGGGCAGGGTGAATGAGGGGGTGAATGGCATGTAAACAACACACACCTTTATAAAAGAATATAAGAGTATGACAGTGGTAGGAGAAGGTCTGGAGTGAAGGGTTTGGTAAACAATGGTGTGAATGGCACGTAATTGACATGCACCTTTTATGAAAGACAATAAGAACACGACAGTGGTAGAAGATGATCCAGGAAGAATGGCAGGGTGAATGATGGGGTGAACAGCAGGGTGAACAACGAAATGGATGGTGGGGTGAACAATGAAATGAATGATGGGGTGAACAATGGGGTGAATAGTATGTATAAAACACACACCTTATACAAGAAAGTAATGGAAGGATGACAGCAGGAGAGGATCTGGGGTAGAGGGCAAGATGAACTCCTCAAGGTCTTAAACCCCACTAGCAGTGCAGTGGTGCTGGGGTGACCTCAGTGATGCAAAGTCAACAGAGTGCGACCTAAAGTGATATGAAGTCAACTTCAGGTCAAGATGAGTGGCACAAAGCCAACTTGAACCCAATGGGAGAAGATGTGCATGGTGGGGAGGGACTTGAGACCTTGAGGGTGGAGGTGCTGAGTGACAAAGTGAGGAAGGCAAGGGTAGTAGGATGAAGAGTAGTTGTGGTCAGAAAATCATAAGTATTTGTTTGTTTGTAGGGATCTACATATTATGCCTATGCACATATATTGATAGTGACATTTGATGTGATAGCCTGGAGAATTCCCAGGGCAAAAATACCTAAGTCATGGGACCATGTTCCAGCTGCACAGTGCCCAGCAGCTCAGTGCTTTGTTATGAATGACTGTCATCTTCTCACCTCCCCATCATCATCTTCCTGCTTGCTGCCTCTATGCTTCAAGTTTGGATGTGTTGGCTGAACCTGAGCTGGCTCCATGCCATTCACTCAGAGCTGCAGCTGACTTTGTGTCACTGCAGTTCATACTCTGTTGACTTTGCATCACTGGGGTCACCCCAGCACCACCATGCTGCTAGTGGGGTTCAAGACCTCAAGGAGTTCATCTTGCCCTTCACCCCAGATCCTCTCCTTCCCACTCACAAGGGTATGTTTTATAGCACTATTCCCTCCAGCTGATTCTAAACACCTATGTTCATTCATTAATGCTGATCTCATTTCTCTCCTGGGTCACTGTCACTCTGCCTAGTATTGCTGACTGAGGTATGTCTATTGTTAGCAGATGTTGATCCTGACTCATTATCATTATCAGGTGTGAGGTTTCAATCATCTCATTCAAATCTGTACTTGTTGCAACTCTCATTATCAGCTATGAGATTTATATCATTTCATTTGTTCATACTTGTTGCATCCCTCACCCACCCACTCTGTGCTCTATTGCAGTCTGCAGTAGGTGTATTGTTATCAGCTGTTGATCCCCACTTATCATTATTGTAAGGTATGTGCTACTGTCACTGTTTGTTGAACTTACAAATCCAATCATGCTCTTTAATATCTAGGTATAAGTTATCTCATTCATCTCCACTTGACCACTTGCCTCATTCCACACCCACCCACTCCATGTTGAATTGCAGTTTGTGGTAGATACATAGTTATTGACTGTTGATCCTCACTTATCATTGTTATGAGGTATGTCCTACCTTTGCATTTTGTTGGACCTACAAATCTGATCATGTTCTTTAATATCTAGGTATAAATTATCTCCATCAGTGCTCACCTCATTCCTCACTCACCCACTCCTTGTTGTATTGCAGTCAGAGGTACATCTATCATCATCAGGTGTTGGGCTGACTTATCATCACTATCAGGTATGTGTCAGTCTCTTTTTGTTAGATTTACAAATCCGATCACCCTCTCTAATATCTAGGTATAAATCATCTTGTTAGTTGGTGCTTGCCTCATTCTTCACTTGGCCAACTGCTATCCTAGTCTGAGCTATGGATATCATTACATACTCTTGATCTACAGTTACTGCTGTTATCAGGTATGTCTTGTGGTCTGTTTACATTAATTTACAAATGTGGTCAGCCTCTCATAATCCCTAGGTACCCATCTCATTTGCTAGCACCTGTCAATCACTGCAGAAATAAAGTTTGATGTCAATGCTCCCAGAACTGAGTTTCTGGTAATGATCTCCTTCCATTCCTCACCAACTCTGTGCTGTATGTAGTCCAAAGTACCCATATCATCATCAACTTTGTTCACCATTGTCATCAGGTATGTGTAGTGGTCTCTGTTTGTTGGATCTCAGAATATACCTGCTCTAGTTACCAGGTATACATTATCCTGTTCATTGGCACTTGTCTCATTCCTTACCCACTCCATCTGGTACTGTTGTCCAAGGAGGTATGTTTAAATCTCTTTGTTGAATCTATGAACATTATGAAATAGATATCAAAATAAGGTTTGATGTCAATGCTCCCTGAACCTAATTTCTTGTAGTGATCTCATCCATATTCCAAGGTACCTGTATTGTTATCAACTGTTCACTGACACCTACCATGGTTATTTGTCAAAAGAATATATCACCCTTGAGCTGCTGTCTGTAGGTTTGACATCAACTTTTTGTTTTTATTATATCTTCTGCTCACAATGACAATGACAGTCCTACTCTATTGGTTGACATGCTGCATTTTTCCTCTGCCCTGAATGCCAGATTTCCATTCAATTAACCCTTCTCAATAGGATTGTGCAAGCCAGAAGGAAGTGAGGGCACTAGTGTGAATTAGGAGTGTAGGCTTCTTCTGGGACCAAATAAATAGCTCAGTAGTGAATGTTTCATCCTCTGTTTTCTCTTCTTCCTTGCCTTCTTTTCTTCACTCACTTCAAATTGGGTGTGTAACCCTTTGTGCAAAATCATAAATTGTCCAGTAACCAATGTTTGGCCTGAACCCAGTCTTTCCTTACCCAGTTGTTCCTTACCTGAATGTCTTTTCCTTTCCATCTCACTTAATTTCACATCAGCAAAGAGTGTGTGGTGACTACATGTTCCACAGTTCCACTGGCCCACAGTTTGACAATGTGTCTACCGGGTCAAATTCATCATGCCTGTGACTAGGTTGTCTGCTGTTACTTTCAAAGTTGGTCCCCCCATTGGTGCCCAGAGGTCAAAGAGAGTCAATCCTACCATCACTTTGCCCACCAAAGCCCAACCTTCATGTGGTGCAAAGGCCCATCACTGGGTAGTCAAATGTGAGTACAGACCTACTTCCTGTGTCTTGTGTACTACTGTCTCAACTCTTTCCATCAGTGTGAGGCAGAAATCAGGATACAATTTCTGAAACACATGAGCCAATGTCAGGGGATGGTGAGGAGTGCCCAGTGTGTAGTGCTACCTTTTTTTTTTTTTTTTGCTTACTGACCACTGTTTTCAGAACCATGAATCCAGCTCTGTAGCTCGATGTCCCCCTCTCCAACCATGTTCAAGTCACAATTCTTTGCAAGGGTTGACAGAGAAAGAATGCAGGGATCAGTACCTTGACTCCTTCCAGATGAGACAGGTCACACTCCAGAACAGTATGAAGCTTGACCATGCTGTTGCCCTTGAGCAGCTATGATTGGGCATCATTTCTATGGAAGATATAGTTGCTGAGCAGGGTCACAAAAAGTGTAAGTGTGTGATCTATGTATGTAGCTGTATTCCTTCTCAAGGTCACCACCAGCTGTTACCCCCAATGACAGTGAAGAGGATGAACAAGCTGTTGAGAGTATGGTGCAAGCTGAAGGTGATCTGGTCTCAGAGAACCTGGTGCATCATGACAGTCACCAAGCTGTTGAAAATATGATGGACTCCATTCATCATGATGATGTTGAGCATGAAATTGCATCAGGTTTGTTTATTTGATTAAACTGCATTATTCACATAATTTACATGTGTCATTGAATAGACAGTGATTGGTCAGCTGACCAGAGGCATGACCTTAAATGTGAACAAACCCTGAGAGAAATCTGTGCTGGCAATTATGATACTGATAACCATCCTTCCACTCCCCCTCTCCCTTCTCCATCCTCATCAGAAGAAGAAGATGGAGCTGCTGATACTGAAGGTGACACTGACAGCTCTGTGACCAGGAGGCATAGGGAAGCCAAAGGGAAATCTCATGCCCTAGCCAACACATCCTCTGAAGATGAGGATGGACCTAGTGACACTGGAGACCTCCCTGATGGCTTGGAGATGACTGGGATGCATAGGAAACCCAAAGGATGACATCATGCCTTCTGCAAGGTAGTAGTCACCCTCTGTGCCTACCCTAGCCAGTGACCTCAGTCAATGCAAGGATGCATCCAGTGCAGAAGCAGGCTTACCATGCTTCAAACCAGGGTGGCTTCCAAGGGAAGCCATATGAAAGGCACAGGCACTTGGCATGCACACCACTCAAGAAGCCCAGGCAATTGCAGATGAGTATGGCAAGACTCTTGGGTCAATCATGGCTGCTGCTGGTCTTACCACAAAGGCAACTCATGCTGAATCTGTGTGGAACATGCATCAGGCTTGGTATGCACATACCAATCCAAAAGCATCTGCAGGTCAGTACATCCCAACTTATTGCAGTTTTGACTCCATGTTGATTCAATTGCAGAGGAAACCAAAGACTACTATAGGTGTCACACCAAGCACTATGAGGACCATAAAGATGAGGACAAACATCCTCAACTGTGGGCTGAGATCCAGAAGTATTGGAGTTAGTGTGTCAGTGGGTCCAAAGACATCAGTTCCAAGGTGATGGTGGGCTGTGTAATGGCTTGCTGTGACTCCTTTACACAAGGGGTGGGTAATACCATTGTGATTGTTTGCTTCTTGAATAACCTCTTGTACAGGCACAAACTTGGTGCAATGTGGAGGGCATACATGTCTTTGGATATGTAATTTATAGTGGGAGTAATGAAGCTGCATGCCAATCCCAAGGAATTTTTGCTGGATGCTCCCTCCTCATGCAGCTTGTGAGTGAGAGGCAGACCAACATAACACAATTATTAGAATACCTGTCCACAATTATCAAGTATGTATAACATATGCCCTGTACAATTGCCCACTGACTTCTCTTTAGGTATAAAATCCTTAACTCTGCTGCTTCAGTGCCTCTTCCTGACTTTAATGTGCTGTCACAACCCCATTATGACCATGCACTGGGATTAAAACCTCAAGAATACAGGTGTGATTGCAACCAGTGAGTTTTACCTACAATCATACTCCATAAATTCCATACATCAATAAATCTATTTGATTCATATTCATCCTCTGAAGTGTTGCCACAGAAGAGAATGGTATCACACAAGGCCAGAGAAATGTTTCTTGGAAGTTGTTGCTTGATCTGCTGTATGTTCACCAGTATACCATCACTGATTGGCCTGCTGGAGTCCCTGCTGTTGGTCTGGATTTCAATGTCAAATGCCTCAATGCTGATGAACTTCATGCTCTGACTGTTCCTTTCCTGAAAGAGTCAATGGGTGCAGATTACCATGCTGAGGCTCCACTAGATGACAAAGAAGACCAAGCTGAATACCTTGTCCCTTTTCCAGATTCATCATTTTACCTCAAGAAGTGGACTGATGGTGAGTTGTTGACATGAAATAGTCACCCTCACTGACATGAATAATCCAGATCAGATTGAGCTATTTTGCCACAGTGATGCAAGGATGTGTGACATCCTACTTGTGGTGAACACATTGAACTGGCACCTCCATGTTCTTTCTGATTCAGATGCATTCATTAAGGCCCTCCCTAAAGGTGACAAGTTTAAGGAGAGAAGTGCCCCTTCATCTTTCCCTGACCAACCTGTGTGAGGATGAGTGCCATCCAACAGATGTCACCCCTTGCCAGCAGCATCCAACACCCACCATATGACTGTGCCTTCTTTATCCCCAGCTTATAGATTACCCCAGCCATCTGTGCAGCACCATGTGTCTCCCTCAACATCCCACCACACCCAATGACAGCAATCACCATCCTGCACACATCACCTCTCTCCTGCAGGATCACACCACCTGAGGTGAGGGCAATTGCCATCCTATGGACCTCATTCCACTCAGCCAGCATCCCACCACTCCCCTCTCCCTCCTTCATCCCCTGTTGAGGAGCCACTGCAGTCATCTCCACAAGGTCCATCATTGCATGGTGACCATCACACATATCTTGCTCCAGCAGCTGCATATCATTGTCACTCCCCTTCTGATAACTACTCTCCAACCCCATGTCCTTGCCACTGCCCTCAGCATGAGTCACACAAGCACTATAGAGGATATCAGGACAATGAGAGTGATCATGGTGGTCCTTCACAACAGGGAAGAACTCACCAAAGGTATGTTGCTGGGTAGCCTACATGTACAATGAGACTAACATGCACAGTATGGTTGAATACATTTATCAAAGCCCTCCCCACAAGAGACATCATTGTCATGACTCTGATGACTCTGATGGACATTCCTATCACACCCATGATTGACACAACCACTACTAGGCATGTTTTCATCTCAATCAATTGCTTGCTACTGGCTCATGCACACACCAGTTCAACATGTTTGCATCATTAGCATGTAACTATGATACCCTGTGGCTGTATCATCTTCCCCCTGCATATCCTTCCTTTGTGTAATGTCTGCCATCATTCATTTCATCCATTATCCACCATGGTCTTTTTGTTACCATCATAACTACAATACCCTTACAAGACCATTCATTTTCTCCTCACACCTATGCATATTCAATCTGATAGCATACCCTATCATGATTACAGATTGGATTTAGGTGCAGACTGCTATGTGTGAGATAGGAATGTGAAATCCATGGAACCAGACATCCACTAGAGCTATGATGTCCATGTGAAGGGCATGGGGCTCTGCCCTAGGCTTCAGGGGGAAGAGTTCTCAGTAGCTACCAACATAGACATGCCAGAGTTGGTTAGAGAATCCCCTGGACATAACATGGAGAATCCCCAGCAGTGCTTGGAGAATCTCCAGAGTGGGTTGGGGAATCCCCAGCAGTGCTTGGAGAATCCCCAGATTGGGTTGGAGAATCCCCAGCATTGCCTGGAGAATCCACAGAGTCAGTTGGAGAATCCCCAGCAGTGCTTGGAGAATCCTCAGAGTGGGTTGGAGAATCCCCAGCATTTCCTGGAGAATCCCTAGCAGTGCTTGGAGAATCCCCAGGACATAGCTTGGAGAATCTGCAGAGTGGGTGGGAGAATCCCCAGCATTGCTTGGAGAGCCTCTAGAGACAGGAGTTGGTTGGGAAAATCCAAGCATTGCCTGGAGGATCTGCTGCATACCCTGTGGATCCCCAGAGTGGGTGGGAAAATTCCATTAAGACCTGGACAATCTTTGACTTGTATGCAATGGCCAACAGTGGAGATCACTGAAGCCTTGGGAAGCATGGTGAAAGTATGTCTGCTGTGCCTGGGCAATCACCATCACCAAGTATATTCTACTCCCTCCATCAGATGTCACCAATCTTTCCTTAGTGGTCTATGGCCATGCTTTTTCACATATTCATATTGTATAGAGTGCTCAGATCAGATGCCATGGAAATAGGTACTTGGCATGATACACACTCCTGTCAGCAACATGGAGGCTCCAAATCATTTTGATTGATCCTTCATGCTGTGATGGTGGTCTATTTAACTGGAGGTTCCCATGATCATCTTGGAATAGGTCTGTTTGGGCTGGATGCCCTGGGACCTGGTCCATTCAGGCTGGGGAAACTCCCAGGATGCACTGGGAACAGGTCCATTTAGGCTGGGGAATCCCCCAGGAGGCCCAGAGGACAGGTCCATTTAGGCTGGGGAATCCCCCAGCATTCCCAGAGAACAGGTCCATTTAGGCTGGAGATTCCCCCAGGATGTACAGGGAACAGGTCCATTTAGGCTGGGGAGTCCCCTAGGATGCACTGGGAACAGGTCCATTTAGGCTGGGGAATCCCCCAGGATACCCAGGAAATAGGTCTATTAACTCACTGGGGAAAGCCCCATTTGGACCCCAGGCACTCTGTTATAGATGTAATAATCCTGGAGAAAGTCCATGTCTGACACCTTGCTCTGGAGAATCTCCAGGCCCTGGTGAATCTCCAGCAGTCACTGGGAATACCCAGGTGGTCAACACCTATTAGGTGGATACATCTATAAGAATATATGAACCTAATAGGTCCCCTGGGGGGTGACTGAAGTGCCAAGTGACAGGTGCTATGGCACTCAAGGACAGCATGGACACAGACAATTATGGTGAGCATCCCCATAAATGTAGAAACCATCCTACACCCACACATACCAGACATATGATGGAGAGGATCACATGGCAATCATTGCAGCATCCTCCAATAATGATGCAGACAATATGATAACAGTCTGGAAACAGCCAAAGAGGGATTTGTAGTTGCAGCCAGGGCAGAAAGAAAGCTTGTTGTGGCCCTTGAATTGGGGCTATATGTGCCACAATACAATTCTTAATGCAACTACTCACCATTGCCTTTGTGGTGAAGCTCACCTACAATGTTGTGGTTAGTTACTGCCTACCCAATCAACTTAATACCAACTGCCCAAAGGCAGATCATAAGAAGGCCACTGTGGAGAATGATTTAATGATTGAATTCATCAGTAAGAGGCATAGAGTGACCTAGTTGACATGTACAAGCTTTAGTGGTGTCTTTTGATGTGAACAACAGGATGGAAGACTGGTCTAGGGGTATGTAGTCAGATCAATAACCAAGTAAGCAGTGTACATTGTGCTTATCTTTATGGAATGTGCTTCATATCATTGCTTCTAAGCCATCACCTCAAGCATATGCAATTTTATTATATCTTCATCTACACTCATATTATAGATTGTTTGACTCATTGATGACAGCCACAGTATGAACTACCATTGATAGCAATCTTTTGAAGTTTAAGTTTTGCATTGACACTCACATCACACCATCTTCACAAAGACTACTATCAATATTGATGTAATTCTAATTCTAATACTATGGTGTCTAATGCTAAAGTGGTGGGCTGCAAGCAAAGACAGTGAATAGAATGCCAAGTACTAAGAGTGACAAGCAACTTACCTGTAGGTGGTGGAAAGAGGGAAAAGGTGTTTGTGAGAAAAGTCATCATTGATATACTGAATGCAACTCACAATCACATGCTCATGTCACATTAGGTCTTGCTTAAGTGGCTACTACATGATCATGAGTTGCATTCAGTATATCAATGATGACTTTTCTCACAAACACCTTTTCCCTCTTTCCACCACCTACAGGTAAGTTGCTCATTGCTCTTAGTACTTGGCATTCTATTCACCATCTTTGCTCACAGCCCACCACTTTAGCATTAGACACTGTAGTATTAGAATTAGAATTACATCAATATTGATAGTAGTCTGCGAAGACAGTGTGATGTGACCATCAACACAAAACTCAAACTTGAAAAGATTGCTATTGACAGTAGTTTATACTGCAAGTGTTATCAATTTAAGCATTTGACATGAGTTGAACAACCTTCAGTTCCTCCAGTTAACCATATACATCCAGGTCCTCATGATTGTTACCAACATTGTGTGCTGATGTGTATCTTGCTGCTGCAGCAGTGGTGCTTATATCAGTTCTTTTCTTTTCTTTTTTTTGGTTTTCACAAAGTAAGTTGCTCATTTTTGCGACTGCAATTAATAACTAACAAACATCAAACACAAAAAATGCACCAATTTTCCATCAAAGAATCTCCCCCCTGTGGAAGATCCCTCAAATCTGTCATGTATTCAGGTATATTTCTGACACTGCATACTCATTACTATTGGCAGGTCATGTACTAACCCCATGTACATGTTTAATCAATCAACTATGCATCTTTAGGTCATTCATTAGCTGCCATGAATAGTTATCCTCCAATGCAATATTGCAGTTTTCTGGAATATTGCATGTCAAACAAAAGGCCCATCACCTGTTACTGCAATTTAGATGTAGTGATGTAAGTGGCAGATATGGTGATGAGCACTATTACAATAAAATGAGGGCAACCACAATGGCAAGGTTGATATTGAGAGTCTGTTTCTGGCAACATTCTTGTTGCAGTAGGTGACCAAATGCAGTGTCAAGTTAGGTAGTCTACTGTGTTGTCTGATAAAGCCTCTGGTATCCTCTGCATATTTAATGGGTTAGCTGGCACTTTGTGCCAGTAATTCAATGCACAACATCACCAGGTATGAAGCCATGCTGGTGTGTACTAGATATTTTCTCGCTCTGATTTGACACTAACTGGTATTCTAACAGAAGAATTTGTGTGGGTGGGTTCCCAAATGCAAAGTAGAAATACCCTGGGACCACCTTCCCAAAAGGTGAGGGTTACTTTCTGCCAGCCACCCACATGTGGTTGCAAGGCAGATCCTGGTGCAAATCCTCTCATGCAGTCATTTGGGCAGGAACTCAAGTGCACAGTGGAAGATGATGCCATGGGGCTCCCTGCAAAATATGTAAGTGGCCAGCAGTGTCAAGATTTGACCTTTCCTCATAGCATCTAGGAGGTGCCCTGGGATTGCCATCTGTTGTGAGTTCTAGATGAGCTGCTGCTGGACAGTGTGGACCTGTTGGACAGAGATTCACATCAAAGGTTATCCCAAGTATCCCAATGACTACAATGCATTGCCAGTCATTGTTATCTTGTCTCAGTAGGCTCAGGCTGCTGATTGCTGGTTGGCTGGAGTAGTTTGTGATGCCCTCCCTGTGTGGAGGCACATTGCATTTAAACCAGTGAAGACTTTGCAGTTCAGGTCTTCACAAACATTAAGCAGGCAACAATTAGGTGTGTTCTTGCACTCTTCCTTAATGAAACATTAAGCAAATGAAAGTTAGGTGCAATGTGTGCATTCTTCAACTCCCTCAAGGATATGCAAGCAGTCTGTCAAGTGCACTTGCACTTATATGTTGACCTGACAGGCATGTCCCCCATATTTGGTTCTCTGCTAACAAGCATTCTAGGCTCTGGGTGTACTGAACTTCACACAAGTAGCTACAGTGCTTCTGGTGGCTTGATCTGTAATCCTTGCATGACCCAATTGTTTCCAAGCACCCTGGCATTTCTCAATATCTCCTTGCCTATGTTCTTTTTTCCCTACTCTGTCTGATTTACCCTTTCTGTGCTGTGAAGTGCTCCACTGGCAATTTTGTGGCTTAATAATACAGGCCTAAGTCCTTCACAGTGAGCAGTACTCCTTGGCAAGCTAAACATACCTTCCCTTGTTGCATTGGAGGTGGACCAAACTTGCCCATATGGTGCCCTCACTACCTGTCTGATCACACATTGGGCTATCTCCAAGCTAACTATCTCTCATTGTGGCATCCCTACCATGTCTGTGGAAGATATCACTCATTGCTCTGTCCTTCACTCCCTTCAAAAGCTTGCAGGACATGCTACTAGGATCCTCCCCCTTCTGAAGGTAATTGCCCTTCCAAGTGACTTCCAATGCCTATACATTACATTTCATCCCTACCATCCTGAAAGAAATCAAAATGTCATTTCTGACATTTTGTCATGTGCAGAATACCTCCCACATCTTTCCCATCTTAAAATCTCGATACCCATAATCACTTCTGCCAATGAGCTTGCAGCATTTGTCACATTCCCAATGAATGACAAGTGCATAATCCCCATGAGAGACCTCACTTTGAGGGGAATCCACCCAATCCTTAGTACTCCAGATGTCTTCAATGCAATTGTAAGTTTTTCTCTGCACTTACTTCATTGCCTCTAACTGTTTTTCAGGGTCACTGGCATTTCCTAATGTTTGTGTGCTGTGTATTGCCTCAGGTAGACCCCTCCTCTTGATAGATACAAGGCGATTTTCTGCCCCTCCAGGGTCCTGCAATTGTAGGCAAGCCTGACTCTCAAGCAGACATGCCCCTTGCTGAAGTTACAGAAGTCATTGTCAAAGAGCCAGGACATGCATCCTAAACAACAAAGTCAAGAAAATGTGTAGTGAGAGGGGGAAGAGAATTGATGTACCATAGTCAATGGTTTGTTGCTCCTGCTCACCACAACATTGCAGATTGACATCATTGGGGGTGGTGACCCAGGGGTTGCTTGGACCTGGATCCACTGAGGGATTTTCACTCAGTGGTGGAGGGGAAGTGGTGCTGCAAGGGTGAGATTGAGTTATGAAACTCCCCTGTCACATATGGTTGAATGCCACCAAGCACAAGGAACCTAGCAGAGTCCCATCAAGCAACATGCCAAATCTAAAAAGGAAATATTAGCACATGACCCCTAGCAATGAAGTGACTTACCTGGAAGCAACTGCAGTATTTTTGAATGTCATGGCACTAGAATGGATTGCAACTGTGCACAAAGTTCAGCCTACTGATCGCAGTGTCCCACTGTATCCCTTATTTGGAACTGAGATAATCCATACTTCACATCCAATATGACATTCTGCATCATGAAGGGAGTATTCCCTTAATTTAGTGCAGAAGTTGATAGGAATGTTGTGCTATGATGCCATTAGAGAGATGGGATGACAGGCAAAGTAGAACCAAGTACCCATGGACCATCTTCAGACTGTGAACAAACCCTTCAACATCTACAGCAGGACCCTGTATGACTTATATTAGGTTGCCTTTAGAAATGTCCCACCCTTCTCCTTCAAGAACTGCAGTGTTGGTCAAGCTGTCACTTGGATGTTGTCCAAGCTGACAATGATCAACTCCTCATCATCAGCCCCATCACCATCACTGTCCTTACTGAGAACCTCTGGTACTTGAGCCTTGGACCTGCCCTTGTCCCCCTTGGCATCTTTGGTGTTGAATGCCTTTTTGATGTGCCACATGACCCCTATTTGTCTGAGGCTGCAGGAGAAGTATTGGACTTGGCCTGTGAGGTCCCTGTAGGGTCTGGTGAGGATGCATACTGCATCCCCTGGCTCTATGAAGTGCTCTTTGACTGGGGGATGGCATTGCAGTTGATCATGGGGGTCTTGGTTGGGATAGCTCAGCAGCACTCTGCATGATGCTAGGAAGATTGTAGGGACATCCATCTATGAGCAAACATCAGCAAAGGATTTTACTCCAAATACTCTGACTTGCCTGTTGTCTGCTGTTGCCACACAAAAGAGTCATGTCCTTGATCATGTTGACACTGAGTACCATGCCCTCAAAGTCTCCAGAGATTCAGGCAATTGAGGGGTAGGATTATCCAAATGAACAGCCACTGATTCAGCTTGGACATCCATCATGACATAGGCTACCTCATTGACAAACTCCCCAGCCTGAATCTTGCCATGATCTCCTACCTGCCACATTTGAGCAGAGAAATGAGTTAAGGTACATGTGACCAAAGTGGGATCCACATCCAACACAACAAACCATCCAATTTGCTCAGGAGTAGGCAGGCTCACTGGCACAACATTACACCTCTAAAAATACCCATGAAGAAGGCTGAAGTGGTACTGAGACCAGAGGCAGTGGGCAATAGTATGCCACTCTGGACTCAGGGTAAGGATTACCTCCAGGCCATGTTGGTAGGCCAGGTCCATGTCAAAAAGCTCCAAGTGGGCTGCAGAGTTCTCACCACCAGAGATGTAGGGCAAATTTCAAGGAATGACAAGAATGTACACTGAGTCACCTTTGACATGCTGTACATGGGTGATTTCATTCTTGAGGCTGTCTGTTAACAAGCAACCCCAAGAGCAAATTGGTATGTCACAGGGCTGCACAAAGGGTTCCATTGCTTCCATTGGTACCAGCATGATCTGTGGGACAAGATTGGCATGAAAGGGGGAAGCCTGAGTCAGACACCTTGCACACTGGGAGCTTCCACATAAATGTGGCAAGGGACTGAATGGAAAGTCTTGCATTTCAGGCCCTCCAGTTTGAAGTGCTGGAGGATGAATCCTGCAGAATGAGCTAATGGAGACCAAGTTCCCAAGTGAAGGAGTGGAGAGGAGACATGACATACTGGAGGGCAGCATGACCTTGAATACTCTTGGCTGAGCCTGATTTGTATCCACCTCCATATGATCTTTGACATTGCAAACTGGGCCCTGCTGATGTGCCTTCACCCTCCACCCTTCTGCACTCCCCTTACCACCATAGCAGTGGAAAAGACTTCTGAGCTGTTGAGTTAAATTCATGTGCCCTGGTGGAGCTACCTTGGTCACCCTTGGACAATGGTCCACTTCATTGTCTAGTTTGTCTTCCCCTTTGTCCTCTTTGTCCTCCAGTGCAGAAATATCCAGACATCAAGAAGCAGACTTGCTCATTCTTGGACACTTCACTGGGTGCAGAGAGCAGTGGGATCTGCATGAGCTTTTGCCTGATTGAGTGATTAGTGAGGGATCCAAAACTGAAGGTGAACATTGGCTTACAAGTCTGCAATGAAGAAGCTTGGGGGGAGAGGACAACATGAGAGATGTCGCCTGCAAGATACACAATGAATTGATTTACAAAGTTGCTTTGAGAAGTTTACTTACAGGAGGAAGAAGCCTGAGCAGGGGGGGCATTGCATGCATCTGGAGGATGTCAGTAAATCATGAGGATTTACAGGTTTACTTACTAGAGGGCTCAACAACACCACATTCAGCCATGGCTGCCCTAACAACCTCAACAGCAGTACCCTTCCAAGATACTTCAAATACTTGGTCAAAGGTAGACTTCCACTTGTCAAACTGGTACCTGCTGCTGAATTTCTCCATCTCCATCAAGAAATTGGTGAAGGAGAGGCTATCATCAGTTGCCCAATGCAAAACCAACTGCCATGTGGCAGCATCTTCCAACAGGGGAACTACTGGGACTACCTTAGCTTGTGTGAGCTCCCATGCAGCCTGGATGGCATTTATCCCTATGCCCTTCAGATTCAGTATGAGGATATTGGTCAGGCCTTACCATTCCTCCAATTTGAAGGTGATGCCCATGGCAGCAAGCTCAATTTTGACATTAAATAGAAGGGTGGTGTCAGTGACATCTTTTCACACAAACCTCTCAAGAAAGGCAAATGCCTTGTCATTGAGGAGAGTGGGGGTGATTTCAACCTTTGGCTGCATTGATAGCAGGGGCATGTTGTCATAAGAGCTGGAAGTAACTAGTGAGGGGGAAGTACTAATGAAGCAATATAAGGTGATGATTTCTGCTATTTGAGGAGGTGGGTGCTAATCTCAGCAAGCAGAACTGCTATTTTCCTGGACAATAGGACAAAATATGGAAGAATGGTCTAGGGGTATGTAGTCAGATCAATAACTGTGTAAGCAGCATACATTGTGCTTATCTTTATGGAATGTGCCTCATATTGTTGCTTCCAAGCCATTGCCTCAAGCATATGCAATTTTATTATATCTTCATCTACACTTGTATAATATATTGTTTGACTCATTGATGACAGCCACAGTATGAACTACTGTCAATAGCAATCTTTTGAAGTTTAAGTTTCATGTTGATGGTCACATTGCACCATCTTCACAAAGACTACTATCAATATTGATGTAATTCTAATTCCAATACTATGGTGTCTAACACTAAAGTGGTGGGCAGTGAGCAAAGACAGTGAATAGAATACCAAGTACTAAGAGTGATAAGCAACTTACCTGTAGGTGGTGGAAAGAGGGAAAAAGGTGTTTGTGAGAAAAGTTGTCATTGATATACTGAACACAACTCATGATCACATGCTCATGTCACATTAGGTCTTGCTTAAGTGGCTACTACATGATCATGAGTTGCATTCAGTATATCAATGATGACTTTTCTCACAAACACCTTTCCCTCTTTCCACTGCCTACAGGTAAGTCACTTGTTGCTTCTTAGTACTTGGCATTCTATTCACTGTCTTCACTTGCAGCCCATCATTTTAGACACCATAGTATTAGAATTAGAATTACATCAATATTGATAGTAGTCTTTGTGAAGATGGTGCAATGTGACCATCAATGCAACACTGATGAGCACTGTACAATTTCAATAATATGAGTGTAGATGAAGATATAATAAGATTGCATATGCCTGAGGAAGCAACAATATGATGCACATTCAATAAAGATAAGCATAATGTATGCTGCTTACTTGGTTATCAATCTGACTACATACCCCAGGACCATTATGTCTGTGCAGGACCCTGTAACCCATGATGTTGCATACTGTCACCACACACAGGTAGGTTGCATACTAACTCTGCATACATGTTTAATCTAATTAATTAAGCATATCTAGGTCTCCCTACCTGGTTAGCAGCCATTGTGGCAATAATTTTTTATTGTTTTCCAATCTGAATGTATGTTTCCAAATGGCTTGATGACCAATTGACAAGGTCACAAAGCTAGAAACCCAATGTCATCAAGATGTGCATGAGTGAGTCCAACCTTAATCCAAATGTGGCTCCAATCTATATTGTCTAACATCCACCATATTCAATTCATCAATAGATCATTGTAGGGTTACATTCATTTTATAGTTGCTTATCAATCAGTGGCAGTTGTTCTTATTCCTCCCTTGCTACTCCATAGTGCCAGCCTGTTGGCAGCATTGTTCTCAAGTCATGTATGCTGATAAATTTTCTTTATATAGGGTCTTGTTTTTCATGATGTATGAATCATAGCAGAGGATGAACAGTGCCTGGCAGGGTCTACTTTGTTTTATTGCAAGTATGTACTGGTCAATGGCAATTCATCTTGTTCTTCTACTCATTCTAGGATATAAAGCAACTGCAGCCTGCCCAGTCTTGTTTGCTACTTGGCCATTGCCCATACTCATTCTTGTGCTGTGACACAGACATTCCTATACTGCTTCATTTGTGAGCTCACTGTCTATCATTCTAGGTATGACCACATAGTGGCATATGTAAATTTTGTACTAATACCATTACAGGCTGCTGTTATGCCTGCCTCACCCATCCTGATGTGGTGCACCTGTGAAGAATGCATCAAGGAAAACAGCAGGGGTGTTCTCATGGACTCCCATTGTTTGTTGCTGCACCTGAAACACATAAAACAGCGAAAGTGAATCCCATCAAGCAGATGCCCATAACCACTGAATCACTACTTTGTGCTCTAGATAGAACTCTTCCAGAACATGTACTTGAATCATCAGAATTAGCCTCTCCTTCAAATGACCTAGCTAGCCATTTAGTGGGTCTTACCATCACCAATGATGGGCCAAACTCCATGTCCCATGCTTCTAACATGTGGAACAAGGAGTTCCAGCAGATGGGAGCCACTGCCAACATCCTGGCTGGTCCATGAAACCCTATTTCTATCACTTCCAGTATCAGCCAATCTCTCCACCATCTCATGAATACATTGAGCTCCTCCTGCACCCCCACAAATGCTCAGCCACCATTGTTGACTGTCAAAGCCATTCCACATGATACCCACCCTCAGATCAGGAATGTTTGTCAGCAAACTAGCAAGGCTATGAAGGTTTTATCAAATATTGACTCCTGAATACAAAGATGTTCCCACCTTCTGCTGGATGGACAAAGTTTTACTACCATCAGCAGAGAACTTAGTCTGCTCTGCCAGGCAACCAAAAACATAAAGTGCTGTGCCAATTGCATAGTTGCATGCAAGAGAGTGGTCATCAAAACTATGGATGAGCTAGAATCCATACTCAAAAGTAGGCCTGTGACACCATCCCCTGAAGACTTTCAGCCTGTACCTTTCATGGCTGGTGTGTAGTGATTCTAGCCCTAGCTCTGAACTCAAGGTGACACTTCTGGCAGATGACCAATATTGCTCTCCTGTCAATCATATGGACACTATTGCACAAGTCACACTGGTCATTGGCATCATTTGCAGTATAGTAATGGATGTCAGTACTTGGGCAGGCAACTTTATCATGAATGCCCTTTTGCTTCTACTGTTCCTCACACTCAAAGAAACCAGTGGACAACTTAGTGTCTCTCATGAAAACATCCTTGCACAAATCCCATTGTATATTGCTAGCATCCTTGGCAAATTCAAGCTCACAGGCAACACCATTCCTTATGCTGTCTGCAGTTGCCATTGCACATATGCACCAAAATATGCAGATGACTCCAAGATTGCAAGTTACCCCCACTGTACCAATTGTCCTACACCCAAGACTGTCTGTGGTGAACCACTGCTGGATGAACAATCTGATGGTCAGCTTCATCCCAAGAAAGTTTTTCTGTACCATGACTTCAAAGACTACTTCACCAGCCTCCTTTCCCATCACAACCTCAAGAGTATGATGGACACAGTTTGCAATGACCTTGCAAAGTTTCTCCACTCATCACCACCTCACTTTGTCATGAATCCCTTTGAAGCTGAGTTCCTCTGCCAGTTTACAGGTCCCCAACCAGGTAAACTCTTTCTTGACAGGGGAGATGAAGGCTGCTATGCTTTTGCACTACATGTCAATTTCTTCAACCCAGAGGGAATGTGTCAGCATGGGGCAACCATATCTTCAGGAATCATATCCATGGCTTGCTTAATTTACCACTGGACATCTGCTACAAGCCAGAAAACCTATACTGAGCTGGTACATTCTGTCATCAGGACACTGCAGACAAAAAAAAAAACTTGCTGGCATGGATGCTGGGGATGGGGGTGGACATCATGGATGTCAACAGCACTGAGGGTGAGAGTGTTAGTTGGGTCTGTGCAACAGAGGGTGCTCACCTGTCAGGGCTGTCATTGTCAATTGCATTGCCACCTGTCCATGTACAGTACTTGGTGGGACTTCAACAATTTTCAAAGTGTTGTGATTACAAATCACTGGATTTGTAATCACAACCAGTAAAATTTTTTCAAGTCCCAACACTCTGCAGCAACAAAATGAAGGTAAAAGTTTGCCCACTGATGTGCCACACAGCATTCCCCCAGACCAGCAGCACCTCATCTTCACTGGCAAACAGATTGAAGACAGGCGAAGATCCAGGACAAGGAGGGTATCCCTCCCAACCAATGACATCTTCTACCCCTGTGACTTCTATGTTTACTTTTTTTGTTTTGTTTACTAACTATCATTACCAACCCCCTGTGTACATGCCCACAGATCACCTGCTCACACTCGCTTTTGGATGAACTGGCTAGTAAGTACCTATACTCAGTTACTTTTTTGTTTCATCTCACTAACTATAGTTACAGGACCTCTGTGTGCACACTCACACTCATGTACACCTACACCTGCACAGCATGATTGCATGCACTACTTGGTATAAATACATTCATTGTCTAATTATTCTGCTTGTACACACCCACCTAGCATGCCCTAACAGATAGCACCATGCACCCTTGTAACTTTTTTGACTTTTTGACTTCAATAAATAGTGTGATGAGAAAGAAAAGTGAGAATAGTTGGAAAGAGTTGTAAATAGTATGTCAATAGTAGAATTAGTCTTTTGTGGATTTCCTGATGCTGCTGATCCATGACATACTATGAAATGGCTTGATGATCTTATGCCACAAAGTGATGAATATCACCGCAGCTCTTCTGATTTTCCACATGATTCCATGTCAGGAACCTGCCAATCATTTGACAAAATGCCTCTTACTTAAATTTATCCTATCAACATCATGCCAACTATCATCACAACAGCATTATGGGCAGCCATGGTAGTCAGAAACCCAGGATGGCAACAGCCCAGCAACTATACACTCTTGTCATGGTCCATGTATGGTTTGCTCCCCTCCATCACAGTCTGCTTTCTTTTTCCTTTCTCTTCTCTTGATACACAATCCACATCAAACCTTTGCTTCCCCCATGGTAAAGACTCACCTAAAATTCTCCCTTTGGCACACTCCATCACTCTATCTATATCAGCCTGTCATTGACACTAGTACATTCTTTTACCATTCCACTCGTTCATCTCAATTGCCCACTTCAACATGTAATACACTCTTTATTTATCATGTTCTCTGGGAGACAAAACAGTGTGATATGATTGAAAATATTTAGCATGTTAATATGGAATCTCAGTAGCATGTTTTTGCACATAACAAATATTGTTTCAAATGTCATGTTTATTAAGTAAACATTGAGCCCATAATCTGATGTTTTGTGGGTCAACATTGAAAGATTTGGTTAAAGTTTATTAGTATTATCACATAGGAAACATTTATCATTGACTTGTGATGTTCTATATAACATCACATGTTCTCTAATGACCAGTGTGTTTAAATTATTTCATGGTACAACATTTGATGAATCCATTACATAACATGCAGAAAACAGTACTAATGTCTTTTTTGATGACTGTTTTTGGTTTTTGGTGGTGGGTCATAGTAATTGTTTTTCACCAGTAAAACATTGGAAATCTACTGTGCCATGTTCTCTGTCAGAAAAGCCATTCAATACATAAGATTATTTCCACTTGTTTAAGCAGAGAGCATGTGATAAAATAGAGTATCTTTTGAAAGAATTTTTTTCCCCATGTTTGTGCAAAGAAAATTGTAAAATGCTTGCTGTGCTGCCTTGGGTTGAATTTCCTCCGCAAAATTGAGAAGCATCTCAACATCTGCATGGGGCCATACAGCTCACAACTTCAGCTGAGGCTCAGAGCTTGAACTGACTGATGGGGCCTTTCCTTTTGACCCAGAACCCCTACCTTCCATCTTGCTGTGAAGTTGATGTGAGCAGCAGGTCAGGGACATGGAATGGTCTAGCCTGCAATAAAGGTCAGTTTGTTGAAGTGGCATATCATACTATGCATATGTGGATAGCTGTGATTCATCACCTGATCAGTAAATACCACAGTTGCAGATAGCCCACAACTATCAACTTAGAAGTCCACTGAACTCCACACAGAGTTGGTTTGTATATGTTTTGCATAAGGAAGCAGATATTCTGTTACTGTTCAGGCCCTAAGTTAGAGTTGACTGCCACTCCAACCATTGGTACTGGTGCAGAGGCAATGCAAAATGCATTGTCCTCTAGTGCCACCACTGGCACACTTATTGCATCTTTGTTTTTCCTGCTCACACTTGCTCTGGTACTTGTCTGTCATTGTGCCATAGCTTGTTGCACTCAATGTTCATCAGGAAATCCACAAAATACTAATCCTACTATTGACATACTATTTACAACTCTTTCCAACTATTCTCACTTTTCTTACTTGTCTCACTATTTATTGAAGTCAAAAAATCAAAAAAGTTACAAGGGTGCATGGTGCTATCTGTTAGGGTATGCTAGGTGGGTGTGTACAAGCAGAATAATTAGATGATGAATATATATATATATACCAAGTAGCACATGCATAGGTGGACATGAGTGTGGGTGTGCACACAGAGGCTTCAACCAGTGAAGATGAGGCGCTGCTGGTCTGGGGGAATGGTGTGCAGCATGTCAGTGGGCTAAATTTTTTTGAGGTACTTGTTGTGATTACAAATCACTGGATTTGTAATCACAACACTTTGAAAATTATCCAAGTTCCACCAAGTACTGTGCATGGACAGGTTGCAATGCCATCAACAATGATGGCCACAACAGGTGAGCACCCTCTGTTGCACAGACTCAGCTAACACTCTCAACCTCAGTGCTGTTGACATCCATGATGTCCACCCCCATCCCCAGCATCCATGCCAGCAAGTTTTTTTTTTTTTGTCTGCAGTGTCCTGACAACAGTAAGTTTTTTTTTTCTTTCTTTCTTTACCCCCACAACATCCTGACAATGACAGCAGCAGTCACTGTCAGTGGAGAACACCATCTTGATTTCTGTGGCAAGGTCCACCCTTGAAGTCCTGTGATTGTATCCCATGTGTTTCCCCACCACTTCTCTCGCTTTTTGGATGGCTTGCTCTCCCAACTAGTCTGTCTCGAGGGATGCCTTGTTCATCCAATTTGTCCAGTGGTTGTTAGGATATCTCAATTTCTGGGGTAAGGTTCACCATCGAAGTCCTGTGATTGTATCTCATGCATTTCCCCACCACTTCTCTCACTTTTTGGATGGTTTGCTCTCCTGACTAGTCTGTCTTCAGGGATGCCTTGTTCATCTAATTCCATCCAGCAGATGTTGAAATATCTTGATTTCTGTGGCAAGGTCCACCCTCAAAGTCCTGTGATCATATCTTGTGCATTTCCCCACCACTTCTCTCTTTTTTTGGATGGCTTGCTCTCCTGACTAGTCCATCTCAAGGGATGCCTCGTTCATCTAATTCTGTCCAGTGGTTGTCAAGATATCTCAATTTCTGTGACAAGGTCCACCCTTGAAGTCCTGTGATTGTATCATGTGTGTCTCACCACCACTTTTCTCACTTTTTGGATGGCTTGCTCTCCTGACTAGTCTGTCTCAATGGATGCCTCAATTCCATCCAGCAGTTGTCGAGATATCCTGATTTCTGTGGCAAGGTCCACCCTCGAAGTCCTGTAATTGTATCTTGTGTGTCTCATCACTGTTTCTCTCCCCTTTTGGGTGGATTTCTCTCCTGACTAATCTGTCTCTAGGGATGCCTCATTCATCCAACTCTGTCCAGTGGTCATTGAGATATTCCCAAGTTTTGTAGCTGCTCTTTCTCAACTCATCAATAGGGCTACTCTCATTTAATTGATTTTGTGCTGGACTTTATCCTGAATACATTGATTTCTATTCCCTACCTTTGTGCTGAACAAATGATGTTGGTGAGAAGTTGGATAGTAGAAATAGTGGGGAAAATAGCATAGATAGTTGAAAGATGGTCAAAAGATAGTACAAAGAATAGTGTGGATGGTAAATGAACCTACTAAAATGACTATTCTGTCTTTTATGACTATTTTAGTGCAAATAGTACAAATAAGACATAAAAAGTATGAGAATAGTATGAAAATAGTAATGTGTGAATTTCCTGATGATTTTCAAATGGTGGCTTGCCAACAATGCCAACTCTCACAGCTCCTCATTTTGTTGGTGTTAGCAGCCATTTGTCTGATGATTCCACAGGATGGAGTGCTGGTAACAGGGCTAGTGCTCAAAGTTCCTTTGCCACTAAATTTGACCATGGATTGCTTTATAGACTTGCATTCCCTACCACCCACATCAGGAAATTAACACATTACTATTTTTGACCTTTTTGTGACTTTTTTTGACTTTTTTGTGACTATTGTGACTATTTGTGACTTTTTGGCAAAGAACCTACTATCTGTACTTTTTTTTTGACCATATACAGCATTTTGAAGAATGAAAAGAGGACAGAATCTATTAAGACAACTAAGTGATGATATATCTAAGCCAAGAAGACTAGAAAATGTCTGAAAATTCAGAGATATTGAGCCATTGGTGTGATGCACACTGTCTGAGAGAAAAATCACAATATCTCTTTGGAACCTCCATCAATTTGAATGTATGTGGTATCTACTGAAAGCTATGAATTAGGTCATTTGAACAAGACCAAAATCACCAAGAAAAGTGCAGCCATGCCTGCAGGACATGGGTAATGATAGTAGATTCCTTTCCAAAAAGTCACATTAGTCACAAAAAGTCAAAAATAGTCAAGTGTTATTTTCCTGATGCAGCTGGACATGCCCAAGCTTCTGCCCATGGCTGAGGTTCAGGATCGTAACCGCGTCCGAATTTCCACGGGCGGCGAAGCCGCTTGGAGGGAGTCCTTTGTTAGTATGGCGAGCAATGGCAATAGCGGTAGTGGACAGTATCTTATCACCACAACCAACTACAGTGGTGATGCCGGAGCCCTCTCCCCCATGTCCGTCCGTCCGTTCACACCTTCTGAGACCTTTTCCTTCCCTAAGCCTCCAGTACCGTCGTCGTCCACCACAGTACTGGCTCATCAGGGGGTTGGCTCATCTAGCACGTCAACAGCAACGCTCGTCCAGCTCAGCCCACCACCCCTAGCATTCCACCATGAGCTGGCGTCACCTCCTTCTCCAATTAGCGACACTGCAGCCGGCCTTCCATCTGTGCCTGTGATTGTCGTGAATCCATTCGAAGACCCAGTGCCGGCTTTCCCTGACATAGACACAATACGCCGTCCATTCATGCCAAACATGGAGGATGAACTCCTTGTATTAGTCCGAGACGTCGTACGGATCTTTCAGGTCTTCGATGATGGATGGGCCTTGGTGGAGAGGATCAGCGCCAATGCCGTCGTAGCTGGCAACACTCACAGCCAGCAGCAGCGAGGCTTGATCCCAGTGGACTGTTTCAGAGAGATGGGACAGGAGTTGCCTCCCTTCCTTGCACCAAAGAGGTTGTGCGATTATGCGACTCCACACGGGATACGGGCTGCTATTTGAGTTTTGTTTTGTGTGAAACAGTGTGCGTGAACGCTACATATAATTCGTGGGTGCCATTTCTGATTTCTTTCGTATGAGTGCTAACATTGGAGTTGCAAGGCTTACTGTCCACGTTGCTCATTTTGCTCGTGGATGTGGAGAAGTCTGCCCGTCTGTCGTATACCCACCTTTTCCTTATTGCCGCCCGCTCTTTTCTGTCGCTTTTTGCTTGGAGGAAGAACTACTGTTCTCTATCATCTGTTTGTAATCAGTACCATCATTGTCATGGTCCATGTTTCTGTTGTCCTAACTCCGAGGGGCCCGTTCGATTCCCCCAGTGTCTTTTCCTACGCTCCTACGTTTTATTCTTTGTTGGTGCCGCTATTATAACAATCAAGTACTAGGGTAGACGTCAGCTACTCGTATATTAGTCAGTATGAAATCCGCGATCGATGATTGGCCGAAGCGGAAACCGACCCCAGGCCTTGAGCTTGATACGGTATCGTGCACACAATCGCTGGGTAATAGTGACCACCGGAGTTTGTACTCGTGGTCCAGGGTGGACCGGGGTTTGGACTGGTACTCATCTTTTCACGCAGTCGGCATTTCCCAAGTTTGCTGTACGCCCTCGGCTATGTCCGAACTCAAGCTAGATTTTTCAAACTCAGGCCTCCATGATCCATTTACCATCCACCATGTGGTCGAAGGCAGTCATCGCCTCGTTCAACGCCATTCCTCAGAATGCATGTGACAGCGATTATTTTGGTCCCTACAACAAGCTTCTTCATACACTCTTTCCTCCTGACAGTGATTTCGCAGTCGGGCCCGTGTTCTTCCGGGATTCCCGGCAGGCTCCTGTCACCGCCGTGTTCGAAATCTATCTGGTGGACAAACCGGTTTTAATCCTGGAGTTGAGGGTTCCAAGCTATCTCGATCTTCCGTCAACGCGTCAGGTGGTGGATGAGGAGATCAGAAGTCGCATGAACGGCATGGTTTGTAAGTGCTCTGTATTCGAACGTTCCCCATCATCTAAACATGTACTTACAGCTGCCTGCCCCTTAGAGACACTCCATGCCATCAGCGCGCTGGGCACGAAGTTGTGCTTTTACAGTCTCAATACACGGAACAGGTCTGCACAGATTGTGCCCGCCGCCATCCCTCGCCACCCTACCGAGATGAACGATACTGCGCCTGCCGACCATTGGAACTATGACATCTTGGAACCTGCTGGAGAAGAACGATTGCGTCTCATTGTAAAACAGATCATGGACGGGTGTGCGGCTCTTAATGTGTAATAGTTAGGCATGTGTATTCCTGGACATCATCAGGTCAGGTCTGTAAACGCTTTGTTGGGATTGATCATGCCTGACTGGTACCCCTGGTTATGTTTTTGTCACTGTTTGTGATGTTGTGTAGACTACATGGAAGCACATGGTTGAATGTGTGCATGTCATGGACAGTGGTGTATGTGGCTTGTATATGTGTAAGGATTTGGTCTGATGCTGGTGACCATATGATTAGATGTTGGTTTCTCTATGACAGGTCTACTGTTTTTCTCATTTACTTTTGATCTTGACCTGTATGGATACTCTGACATATTTCATGCCTAACCTCTACCCTATAAATGTGGCTATGTAGTGTACTGTACAGGGACTTGTTTCCTATCTTGACATCAGACACTATTGTCTGGGAAACCTGAGTAGAGTGAAGAATCCTTCCCCTTGTGCTGTTGTTAAAAGTGTTCTACTTCATATCAGTGTCACATTTTTTCCCTGAAAAACAGGGTCTTACCTTGAATTCAATAGCAAACACACCTGATACCTTCTTGATCATTCACAGAGCTGATCCACTGTGAAGACAAGAGTAAGTATCATATACTCAATAAAAGAAATGGTTACAGCAGTTCCCAAGTGTAATGAGACTGTGTGAATTTTTTTGAGTCATGCATTGAGTCATTCCAAATTGGGAATGAGGTGTGATAAGTTGTGTTGTGCACATCCCCTACACCTCTGCATCAGCATTCTCACCACTATGGACCCCACCAATGAGCCTGATCCAAGAAAATCTCTGCCAAGACTCCTACAAAGAAAGCAAAGCATGGCCACAAGCAGAAGCAATCCAATTCCCCATCTTCCCTGAAGTGCCCTGCCTCAAGAAAGAAGAAGAAAGCAAAGAAATCAATGTTGAAGACAGCCATATTCAATATTAGCAACTCAGAGGATAGCATTGCTGAACCCCCACCACAATCTATCACAGCACACCTACACCTTGAGATGTCTGTCAAGGTCTTGGCCCAAACATGAGGTAAATTGACATCATCAACCTCTGTCAAACTTACCCAGTGCAACCCTTTTATATTCACAGTCAAGGATACTTTTGATATCTTCATCAATGCTGTTGCTGACACTGCTGATACCATGCCATGGCATCTGGCAGCTGAACAGTTGTGCTGGCAATTTGAAACTCCCACTAATCTCCAGCTCAAACTCATTACAAATGAGGTAGGATATCAGGCAATGATCAATGTTGTGAAGTCACACAAGAAGGCTCAAGTTATTTTTCTGTATGTGCCAAAGCCCATTCCACATGAGCTTGTAAGCAATGTTCATTTCTTCTGTGAGTGGCAAGTGCTGAACTACTACAGCCAATGATTGAGAAGAAGGGAGGGAGAGGGAAAAGCTCAGGGGCAGCAAGAGAACTTGATGACAAACCACTGCCTGACTTGTCTATCAAATTGCAAATTGATTCACTTCATAACTGCTCTGCAAACAAGCTCAAGGAATTACAAGACAAATATCCTGTTGGGAATCATCCCTGCTTTCCAAACAAGTGCATATATGCATCAGGGGGACTCTTCTGGGAGCTAACCCCACATCTGCCTTCAAATTTGGGCAAACACCATCACTGCAAAGGTATGTCATAAGTGAATATTCATTCAAATACATTGCTGACAACCCTGATAGCCACTAACTGCAACATGTGATGCCCCACCAATGTCCAATCACTTTACAAAGGTATCTGCTATTCCTGCTAGCCAGATGCCAGTGGACATTCCAAATCTGATCCTTGGTGCATGGAACAAAGACCACCATAATGTGCCTGGGCCTCATGGCCTTTGGCATGTGCCTGGCCCCCATCCCATGTATCTGTTTGGCTCTTACTTTCCTCCTCCACCAATTTCCTATGGCTCATATGGCTACTATATGCCAAACATGACATCTCCACCTGTGCCAACCCCACCACTGCCTAGTCAAAGTATGACCATCTTCTCTTCACCCAGTTCCACTATGATGCACAGTGTTTCACTCTCAGAGTTTTGTACAAAGTATTGGCTGTCAGCACATACTCAAGAGAAGTTGGAGAAACTGGACTACATACAGTGGCTCACAAAATTGTCCCAATGTTTGGATGTTTTTTATTAATCATGGTGTAGTGAGTGAACTATCATTATTGAGTCCAAGGTGTTGGTGGATGGATCAAAGCAGCTGGTCATGGCTCTCTGATGACCCATATTACATAATATTTGAATAGAAACTGATGACAGAATACCTAAATGAAAATGAGAGCTCATTGGGACAATTATGTAACTTTGTGATATACTGGGGATGTAGTCCTTGGGAACACATATAAAACATGGTGAGATGCTCACCAATGCTTACATAATGTATCACATGGTCTACTGAATGATTTGTCAACAAACAAACAATGCCAAACAGTGATTTTGCACCACTGAGCCCCCTTGCTTTAACACAAGTCAAGAAATCACCATTCTGGCTCATCAAGGACTTCCTCTCAGGGCAACCTCAGCAAATGCTGGGGTACACTATAGTATAATCAATAGGATATGCTATCAGCACCATTGGTCTCTTCAGAATCCTGCTGGCAGTCATCTCCTGCACTGTTTCCCCACCAATGCCCCATGTGTCCTGGAACTAATCAGTACTGTGAGAGCTGAGAATGATGTGGAGGTCCAATCTGGCATTAATCCCATCATAAACAAACCATTCACCCATTAACTACTACATCATAGCTGAAAAAAAGCCTGCCTGAAGGCTCAAGTGAAGCACAACCCTCCTGGGCACTCCCAGTATCATGGGAGGGTTGGCCAGTCTGCACTCTGAGCTGAACTTGGGATCACTGGGAAGGAGTTATTTGGTCATATAAGACTAAAGGAAATATCCAGTGCCAGATAGAAGGCCAGGAATGTGCAACCTGCCAGCTCAGTAGCATATCCTTCCCATGGTAGCTGGAGTGAGAGAGGGTTTAGCTTCACCCTGACCTCCATAGCAGTTTCCCCTTCACAGAAATGCACTAGTTAATGGGTGAATGGTTTGTTTATGATGGGATTAATGCCAGATTGGACCTCCACATCATTCTCAGCTCTCACAGTACTGATTAGTTCCAGGACACATGGGGCATTGGTGGGGAAACAGTGCAGGAGATGACTGCCAGCAGGATTCTGAAGAGACCAATGGTGCTGATAGCATATCCTATTGATTATACTATAGTGTACCCCAGCATTTGCTGAGGTTGCCCTGAGAGGAAGTCCTTGATGAGCCAGAATGGTGATTTCTTGACTTGTGTTAAAGCAAGGGGGCTCAGTGGTGCAAAATCACTGTTTGGCATTGTTTGTTTGTTGACAAATCATTCAGTAGACCATGTGATACATTATGTAAGCATTGGTGAGCATCTCACCATGTTTTATATGTGTTCCCAAGGACTACATCCCCAGTATATCACAAAGTTACATAATTGTCCCAATGAGCTCTCATTTTCATTTAGGTATTCTGTCATCAGTTTCTATTCAAATATTATGTAATATGGGTCATCAGAGAGCCATGACCAGCTGCTTTGATCCATCCACCAACACCTTGGACTCAATAATGATAGTTCACTCACTACACCATGATTAATAAAAAACATCCAAACATTGGGACAATTTTGTGAGCCACTGTATATTCCTGGGAATAAAGTTGTAGAATCACTCTCAGAGGCAGACTGGAAGGGCAGCAGACTCTCCATTCTTATATCCCACTCATTTTTAGCAGCACATTGGAAGTTCTGTGAGGCAATCTGTGCAGGCACTTGGGAGTAGTCAGCCATTCATGCCATGTAATATTGTGTCTAGTGTGCAAATGTCATGTGTGCTCCTTTTTTTCCTTGGTGCTTCAAAAATTGCAAGTCAAGTTTCTCAAGCATTTCTCAAACAAAAAGATGACTAGACTCTTCTACTCTTCTACAGAGCAGACTTGAAAATATCCTGTAAATCTCTGGTGACTACACTGTAATATAACCAGCATGGCATATCCACTCCTGACATTTCCCAGCAGTGATGTAGCTTGTTGCCTCAAGGAGTGTATTGATGGGATCTTCCTCCCCAATGCAGATGATGAGCATGGTGATGGAGATGTGCCTTTACTGTGATATATTATGAGCAAGTTCAAGAAATGGAAAGAAAAAAGACAGGAAACACAGGTGGTGAACAACTCCTCAATTGGGTTGAGATCTGGGGAATATGGAGGCAAGAACATGAGAATACAACCTGTGGAGGATAAATGAGTGATGAAACAGAGTGTAGATTGTACTTACCAGCTTCCCAGACTGCAGCCTTCAATGTCTTCATTGTGATGGATGCAGCAGTTGTCAAGGACAATAACAGACCTTTCAGTGGGGAAGGGATTCATGGTGGGCAGCTACATTGAAATATCAGCTAGGACAATCAAAGGAACAGGAAAATGACTTCACAAGTTGCTGTGTGATGAAGTCACAAAATAGATCACAATTGTAAGAACCTTCCACAACCTCAGCAGCAATATATCCATCAACTATCATTGCTGCAACCAAGGAATACTGGTCACCTTGAACAAAGACATCTGAGAGGGGCATGCAAGCACCTGACATTGCATGACCATGGTGACATGCCCATGTATGCTCATCTTTGCTTGTTTCATCCATGAACACAAATTCATGACCATCCCCTTGGAAGTTGGCAATAATTTGTTCCTGGAAGTCTCCATGGTGTTCCTCATCCCTCTCCACAGCTATTTTGTGAAATATTTTGCAAATGAGCCCAATTTCAGTGAGAGTCTGAGCAAGCATTGATGTGGAGGTGACAATGTCATGTTCAAGGGCTAGTCAAGTCTTTACTTCATCGAGAAATAGATCCAGTTCTTGAGAGAATAGGGCCTGGCAGGCCTGAATGAGGGTGTGGGTAAGGATATGAAGGCCTTGGCCTTTCAGTGGTGACAGGGGACAGTTGACACTGCCATGCTCTGCAATAATCACTTGCCATCGATAGAGGCTTGTGTGAGGTATTCCTAAGGTATCACATATATCCTCTGCCTCACAGCCTTGATCCCAAAGCTTGAGGGTGATTTCATTGATGTCTTTGCTGATACAGTGGTTTCCCATCATTGTGGTGAGATGCCAATGGTGTAGGGAATGTGTACAATATGACTTATCATGCCTTGTTCCCAATTTGGAATGACTCAATGTGTGACTCAAAAAAATTCACAGTCTCATTACACTTGGGAACTGCTGTAATACCCATGCAACCATTTTCCAAGCCACAAAGGCCCAAGCATCATCTTTACCTCCCAACCTGGCACTGACATTGTCAACAGGTCTCCACTCCTGAAACTGACTCCACTAGGAAGTCAATACTCCACCCCCATTGAAAGGCCTGTCATTGATAATGTCTGGAGTTATAGTGATGTTGTTAGAACTGGCTTGAGGGATCCAAGCCTGGTGCCTGAAGGAGTTGCTGTAATCATCCCTGGCTCAAGATATAGCGTGCCAACAGATCCTGGCTTGAGAGCTACCTTGCCAACATACCTTGGCTTGAGGAATACCTTGCCCACTCAGCCAGGCTTGAGAGTCACCTTGCCAATGTGCCATGGCTTGAGGACTATCTTGCCAATGTTTCCTGGCTTGAGAGCTACCTCACCAGTGTATCCCAGTGACACTGAGACCCTGGAAGCTGTAAGGGCTTGTACTGTTAGAGTCTGGGTACTAACTCATGAAGTAAATGAGAACTTACCTATTGACATCTGATGTGACTCCATTTTCCCTACAAGTGAAGTAGATGTTGAGCATGGTGACTGGACAAAAGTCATGTGCAAATGATTGCATGAGTGACACACTCATAGTAGGCTGAGATCTGATCAGAGAGATGTCATCCAAAAAGCCAAATGACAACTGACCCCAGATGAGCAAGACAGGATCCAAAGGAGGTCACTGTCACTGACAAGAGACAACCTCAAAAGCTCCATATCTGAAGGTGATGAGCCCTTGATCAAGGGAAATCACAAAGGAAAGGGACCTGACCTGAAGAACTGGGGGAATCTGAACCTTAGTGATGGTGAGGTGAACCCAGAATGCACTGCCCTTGTATCCTGGAATGTCAGAAATAAGTTAGCAAAAGGAGGCAATAATAACCAGCCTGGACCCTTGCAGAGAGATAATCAGGAGGATGCCATGCCAGCCAGTGAGGGCACTCCCCAGAATTTGGCTGATGAGAGCAACAAATGAACCTCTAAGAAAGAAAAATCAGAGTGTAAAGCTAAGAATAAAAGATCCACACCAAAGCCATCAAAGACTCTTCCCAACCCAGTGAAAGACATGGTCAATAAGGTTGTATGTCAGGACCACAAATGATGTGAATGACAAAAGACTCCAAGAGCCATGGAGCCTGTAAAGCAAATTAACCCTAAAAGCTATATTGGACTAGCATTTAAATGTCTTGAGAAGGACAAGAAGCACACCAGTGGGACAAAGAAGAAACACAAGTCATCATGCCAATGTGAATCTTCAGATGATAGCAATTCCAACTCCATATCAAGTGATGGCTCTGAGACCAGTTCCTCAAGTGATGACATGAGCTTGGACTCATCTAGTTCTTTGAGCTCAAACTCTAGCACATTTACTGATGATGAATCATCTTTGAGCTTGGATGACATGTCAAGCACATATGGCAGCTCTTCTAGCTCTAGTGAATCCTCAACCAACTCTAGTAGGTCATGAGGGCACTGACAATGAGGAAGGTCTACATGGTGAAAGAGCCATACTTGCCCATTGCATAAATCAAAGAAAAGATGCAGATTGCACTGCAAGATGATGCTGAAACTGATCCCACCCAAAAAGTACAACAGGTCAGACAACCCTCATGCATTCCATTGTTTCATCACTGAGGGAACAGTGTATGTTGAGGACAGGCATGTAGAGACATAGAAATGCATGTTCATTTTATTGCACTACCTAATGGGAAAGGCACATGAATTCTATGTGTGTGAGGGATCTGGAGATCCTCACAAGTGGAGGTGATTGGACTTCCTCATGGAGTTGTATAACTACTGCTTCCCCATTGACTTCCAAATGTGACAGTGAGAGAAGCTCCAGTTGTGCTATCAAAACTCCAAGACCATTAAAAACTACCTGTATGAACTCAATGAGATCTGGAATATGATCAGAGAGACCAATACAATGAACATATCAAGGTACATGAGTTCTGGTCTGGCCTATGCAAAGAACTTCATTGCAACCTGTGGAGAGAAAAGTTGAATCCAGAAGTCTCAATGTTAAAGAAAGTTGTGGCATCTGCTGTAAGTCAAAGTGTGGAAATGTGGTAGAAACCAACCAAAACCAACACCAAAGACAACAAAGAGTGAGTGGTGATTTACCTCCTGTCTAGCCCACACAGTCTCGATCCAATGTGTTACCTGCCTTGCCAACATCTCCAGCAGCTGGTAGACCTGCTCCAGCTCAAATTCCTCATCCTCAGCTCTTGCCTTGAGCACTCACAGACATTCAACTGAAGCTCACTGTTGACTGCTCATGTGGGTTTTTGACCTCCAGAATCTTGGCAACCAAAGGAGTGGCACTCTGGACTGGCTCTTCAATGCCTCCTGGTTCATTTAGCAAGCTGGTCGCAGTTGTGGAAAATGGCTCAAACTCGATTTGCAGTTCATTGGCAGGGGCTGGTGAGAATCAAGGTCCAGGTGTTGGAGTAGCCCCACAGAAAAGAGATGAGGGGTTGGCAAAGGATTGCAAAGGGAGGAACTTGGTTCTGGGGTAGGTGAACATGTGGGGGTCAGATGAGGTTGTCATTTTCAAGGCAGAATTTTCAGAGTGAGTGTCTTAGGTGCTGTTCACCCTGCGAATGCGAAGTCCAAGTTTTCAACTCCAGCTTTGGTTAAGAGGGTCATGTGATGTGAACTATCACATGCATCCACCTGAGGTACACAACCACTGTCACCCAGTTACTGCAATCATTGAATGTCTGGCTCATCTGCAGGATCAACCTGCTTGTTGTGCTCACATGGCCTTACAATCAATGCTCTAGACCCACAGAACCCCCTGCCTCCCCCCAGGACTTGCAAGCAAGCTGTGGTATGGACAACAGAGCAGGAAGGTGTGTTACTGGATTTCTTGGCCCCTCATCTTTCACAGGCCAGTGATGGGAACTTTAAGAAGGCTATGTGGAATGCCACAGCAGCCCACATGGCTCATAATTATCCACTGGGTCTGGATAATGGTGATAAGACAGTTGAATTGTGTGAGTGGAAGTTCAAGGTGGTAAGTCATCATATCATTCTTTTTTTTTTTGCCTTGCTAACAATTATCCAGCTTAAAAAATCCTACTACACTGTTGCTGATCTTAAATTGGTGGCCTCTGGCTTTGCTTATGATGACAAGCATGGTGCAATGATCTTGCTGGACAATGCCAATATTTGGGATCAGTATGTAAAAGTAATGTAGTTTTTTTCTTGTTGGATCATCCACTAACATCTAGTCAGGCACACAAAGACATGAAGCCATTTTGCAATTCTGGGTTCCCCCACTTTGCCAGTGTAGAGCTCCTTCTCCCCTCACATGGCTGAGGTCAGTTTATCTACCAGCCACATGCCACTACTGCACCTTCTACAACCACAACCTCTGCCTTCAATACTCCTGCCTCTACTGCACCCCCCACCACTTCGACTATTCCTACCCCCCCTTCCTCCCTCTCCCTCCTTGACATGACACACACTCTCAATGCTCACTGTTGCAAAGACATGCAGTCTGTGGATCCAAACTTCATCCCCCCTTCCACACCATCCAGTTTTTTGTTGCATGCATCAGCCAGGTCATTGTCATCATCAGCTGTCACCAGCATCAGTTGCAGAAAAAGGAAAGCCAAGTCCATTGCAATGTCTGAAGGTGGATTGAAGCACTCTCAGCCCCCATCAGCCAAAGTGCATGCTGAAGAAGATTGCAGTTCATTCATTGCTGCCATCACCTCCAGGCTCAATAACTTCATGCATGCAATTGCTGCCCCATTGCCCCCACCACCCATTACTAATCCCCTTGTGGACACTGCCATGGACTACATCAACAACATGCTGCAGCTCTCAGCAGATGATTGGATTGACATCAGCGACTACTTCCTCAGCATGACCCTGGATGAAGTGAATATTTTCCTCAAGCATCAGGAGCCAGCAAAGCAGATTTGGGTGCAGCATTGGCTGATGAAGTACTGGGATGGGCAGAGATAGGTGTTTGTTTTGTTTTTTTATATACAATATACAAATGTACCCCCCCCCCCCCCCCTTTATACAAATATGTACATAATAAAATGTACATGACTATGACTAGCTTCCATTTGACAATGGAAGTTATTTTTCTACATGAGTGTGAAACAATTGTAAGAACATATATTTGTACACCATGAAATCTGAATGTTCAGGCTCAGAGAAGGCCCCTAATTGTAAGCTGGTGCTGATAGTCAGTCCACATCTCCTCTGCAATGTTGTCACACCTATTATCAGCCCTTCTCCTCTCTGCAGCATCTGCTGGTCCACCACCAAGGCTTCCAATACCATCATCCTCTCCTGTGTCCATGGCAAGTTCAGGGTCAAAGAACTCTTCTGGATCATAGTGCTGTATGAAATTGTGGAGGGCACAGAGAGCAGCAGGTACTTGAGTTTGGGTGTGGATGCTATATTCAGGGGGAATTTGAAGAATCCTCCACCTGCATTTTATAACACCAAATATCCATTCAATGGCATTTCTAAGTCCAGCATGGTAAAGGTTGAATGACTCCTCTTGGTTTTGAGGTCTATAAAATAGAAGTTACAGGTACACTGAGCAGGATGGAATAGCAACTTACCTTAATCCAGCCTCGCACCATTCTTTCAGATGGTAATGAACACCTCAATAGGGAACCAGAAGTGCATCACAGGTCCCAAACCCTGCATCTGCAAGAAGGTACTTCCCAGGTGGCATGTGCAAGTCATTCCTGTGTGCATCATGCCACATGGTTGCATCTGCAGTTGACCCATCAAAGCCAGTGAGGGCATATGTGAAGAAGAAGTCAAAATCACAGATGAAGAGACAGTTTTGAGATAGGTAGCCCTTCTGGTTCCTCATGTAAGGCTGGTCCTCAGCAGCAGTGAATGCTCAAATATGAGTGCCGTCAACTGCACCAATACAATCCTGGAAAAATTGGAAGTGTGGGTCACTAGTAATCATAGTTGATATGGGAGTGTTGTTGGTGGGGAATTGCACTTGGGATGCATAGAATTGTCCCCCAGAAAAGAAAGCCAACATTGCTTTGAAATATCTAAAAAAATTGTGAGAACAATATCAGACAGTCCAATGAACTCCCTACCTAGTGATGGTCCCTGGTGAGTGTTGGAACCTCTCAGCAACATGCCAGGATGACAACCCAGTAACACAGGTGTAGAGGAATATCCCAAGTTGTTCCTCCACAGAAATTCCATTGTGAGAAGGCACAAAACCATGGCAGGTGAGCACCTGCATCAAGTGATCAAAAACCCCATGGCTGACACCAAGGCAAGTCTGTATCTTGTCTGGATGACCATTCAGGAGCTCTAGCATCCATCCCTCACCAGTCAGGATTGAGGTATGGTAGGGGATTGGTTCTGAGTCAGAATGAAAAAGGAGGTCATAGAGGCATAGCACCTGGATCATCACTGCTACTACAAGTGCAGCAAGATGGCAATGATGATGGTGCTGGAGCTGCTGTGCTTCAAGATCCATAGCAGAGTTGTTTGATCTGTTATCACAATGTTATCTATTGAACTACAAGTTGTGTTGTTGTCTTATATAATCATCACATGACTACATTGCCAAAGTTGAAGTCAAAAACTTCAACTTCAACTTTGGAGGGTGAACAGCTCCTTAGTGGGTCCAGTCACAGATTCTGCTGGGGCTGCCTTCAAGGTTGTAATCAATTTGACTCATTTGTGGGATGGCCCTGCCTCCCCAATGGTACTGGAGTTCTTTTGCTGAAGGTGGTGTCAACTCATTCCCTTGCAGAATTTCACCTGTATGGTACTCACCTTTCTCCCTACTCCACAAGAGCACAAGCACAAGCACTTCACTTTCCTGCACCATGTGCAGGACAACTCTGGCTCCCTGATGCACACAAGGTTCACCTGGGCACATGTCTTGCAGGGCTCATTGTCTCCAGCCACAAGGACCTGGCTCTCCTTTGCCTTTGCCATTGCCCTCATCATCATTGATGTTGTCAGCCAGCTTGTCCTCCTTGCTGGTGGCCTGTGGAGATTTCATTGAAGTCAGCATTCATGCTCTGGGTTGTCAAGGATGTAGAACACACCTTCTGTTTCCCTTTTCCCTTGCTTGTGCTACCAGAGCCCCCCCTGTCAAACATGCAGCTCCTCTTGATGGGTATCCTTTGGTGTCTTCTGGTGCACAGTCTTGACCCTCACCTCTTGCTGCTTGGCCCCAGGTGTGCATGGATGGTGCCTTGGCCAACCTCTTGGCCTCCAACCGCACTCTCTCCTCTACCCACCCCCGGTAGTCCTCAAAAAGGTTGTCAATGTTGAATCTATGCTGCCCTTCTGGCTGCCAAAGATCCACTATTGCTATAGCCACTGGGATCACCTCATTCTGCTGTATTGCAGATTCTTTGGTCATGTTGTGTAGATTGGCATTGCACACCTTCAGGATGGAGATCTTGTTCTCATTGACATACTTCCACCATGAGTAGATGCCAGCCTGGGGATTGGTCAGCATGTTGCATTGCATGGGTCTCTAGTGCACTCACCCAAGTCTGGTCCCAGTCCTCCACCCACTCATATATCACCTCTAAGCTCTCTTCAGGCTGTGGCACTGTGTCCATTAGCACCCTAATGTGTCTTAGAGCTGCTGACAGAGAGGTGATTGCCTGGTCCTTCATGCTGCATACCAGTCATGCATTGTGGATCAAGTAGGCTTGCATGTTGAAGATTGGGTATGGGCTTGGGTAGTGGATACAGGTGTGGCTGGGGAGTGAAAGTTTGACAAGCAGTGAGCCACCTTCTGAGCACATTTAAATCCTGCAGGGCCATCTCATACAATGTGGAATTTCCCTCTGCACAAGGCAGAGTTCAGACCATGTGCCATCATTGTTATGTAATGCCTGCCAATATTCTGCACTCATCTCTGTGGCATCTTGGTTCAGTCTGACCAAGGATGGTCAGCATTCAAAGTCCCCAGGAGGTGTAGGGAGCCATATACTCCCTGAGGCTGGAACAGGAATCTGTCACTAAATTCTGCTGGCCTCTGTGACAAACCCCTGTGTCTCTAGGCCTTTGGATGCTTTCAGAGTTCTTCCTGCTTGTAACCTCATGTTGCCTCCCAACCCCTGTCACCTGTGGAGTTTCTCCTGACCTTTGGCATGTCACCCAGCCAGCAATGAGCTGATCCAGAAATTCCACATTCACCCAGAGGCATCTGGAATTCAGTAGCCAAGCCACCCCCAGCCACCTCACCACTCACCCATGTCAGTTGCCTTTACAAAAAACTCTGGTTACCTCTGTTGCCCCAAATTCCACAAGCTGGACTTTGTGCCAGTACACTCTGCCCTCTTGTGCCTCCCCCTCCTGCCAACTCCACCTTTCACTTGTACATGTAACCTTGTTCTGTCAGAAGATACCCCTTACCATTGTCCCATTTTATTCTCATCTACTACTCACCAGCCTGTTTCACATGCACCTGTATTTCTTTGACATCTGTCATCCTCTCCCTTATTTTCTGGTCTTTTAGTTTTTCTGCCCCACCTTACTCTGATTTGTACCTACTTCCCTTGTACTATATAATTCTGCCATGATGTTGGAAATATACCACTGACCTTCAGAGTTTCTATCTGTGTGTGTTCCATGAGTTCAAGAGTTCTCAGAGTCTGAGTTCATATATTGAGTCTACACTGTCTACAGCATCTCCAGTGGACTTCATGTCTCTTGTGTCTCCCAATCCTGCACTCCTCACCCCATATCCCTCTCACCTCAAATACACTCTTCTCACCACCAATCAGCTTCTCAGAATTTTGTATACCTATCTCACTGTTCCTTGTGTGTCCACATCCCTCTGGAATGAAGTTCTGTAACCTTTGCACATATTACCCCACCCCTTCTAGGGTAATCCTTGACTTCACCTTCCACACAGCATCCCTTGGGTTGATCCTAGGGAATTCTCCCTTCAGCTTTCCTCTAGTCACATGCTTCCCAGAAGTTGTGTTCCACAGCAGACTTCTGAATGCAACATCATGATAAGTTCGATGCATGCCATCAAGAAGGATGCTCAGTCCTAGACTTTTTGAGAAAATTACAGGAAATAGCAGATACTGTGGGTGACATTAGTGATTGGGAAGTAGTTCTCACATTTTGGAGATGATGCCAACCTTACTTGAGAGCAGAACTTACCAAGAGTGGATATGATGCAACTACAGTCTCTATTGTGGCTCTAGAATCTGAATGTGTAAGGTATGAGAAAGCCAAGCATGTTATTGATGAGGACAGAAATCACAAGTCCCCACATGACCAGAGATACACACACAGGCAAAGCATGGATCACCTTAGTGCAGCCACTGTAAAGACTAACAGCACAACAGACACAGGGAATGCAATCCATAACAAGGACAAAATCGCATGTCAGTACTCAAAGGATCAGAACAGTCACTATTGAACAGATCAGAACCCTGATAAGGAGAGAAAGAAGTGCCTTCATGCAGAAGGTAAGTGCTTCAACTGTGAAGGCACAGACCACCTGGAATGGAATTTCCCCAAGCATTGGTAGACCAGGGACAAGCAGAAAGGACTGCATGTCCATCTTAACACTGTGAACATGTCCCCCACTGAAGCTTGCCTTGCAGCCATCAAAGAAGGGGCTGAACTCAGCCTATTCACACTAGGAATTACTCACTCAGAAATGCCTGAACTCCTCCAGCTGAAATGAGAGACCCTGAAGGCACATACACTAGCTATGCTGTACAATGCTGTCCCTTTAACTCTCAACCAGGAGATTGACCCAGACAACTCCCCTTACCAGCACAACCATTTTACCTTGGAAGACTATGGCAGCCCAGACACATACTTACTGACAGACCAATACACCCTCAACAATCACATTCTCTACTATGAGGATCTCACTGATCCAGATTTTAATGTCACCCATTGGCTCCACCTGAAGAAAACTGAGCACTATGAAGAACTAGCCTTTGACAAGTGCGAAATGAGATGGCATGGGCCCTCTCCCACAATCCCAAATTGCCTTAAGCCCATCAGCACCAAAACCTTGGAGTGCAGAGCAGCTCAAACACACTCCCCCAAGGGGGGTCATGAAAATGAAACCTGCATGCTTGAATGAAGTGCTGCACATGTCAAAGGCACCACTCACCTCCTACCCAAGCCCATCGTTGTCATAGTCTGCATCAGTGACAAGCCCTGTCAACCCTTGCTTGATTCTGGTTCATCATCCAACTTTATTTCTACCACACTTGTAGATCAATTGCAACTACCCCTCGATCTACTCAAAAAACCCCTGAACCTCTGATCTTGTACCAGAACATTCATGACAAGCACATACTGGACATCACGAATCTTGATTCATATGACTTGATTCTGGGTATGCCATTTTTATTCCAACATAAAATTTTACTTGGTTTCAACCCATCTCAAATTACTGTTTGCAGTGACAACTTGCTACCTATTTGGGGACCACAAACTATTGCACTGGAGTCACAAGCAGTGGAGCTACTGGTGGATGAAAAGGAGAGATGCCAAGAGGAGCTTAGAGCATATGCAAAGGATATTTGTAAAGAGGCCATTGACACCCCCCTTCCCCCACTTCATGAAATTAATCATGTTATCCCACTGATAGATGATAATAAAGTATATTCCTGGCATCCATCCCACTGCCCTGAGCCACTCAAGCCTGTATGGCATTCAAAGCATGATGACTATATATGAACCAGACAATGGGAATTCAGTAGCAGTACCAATGCCATCCCAATGCTAATGTCAAAGAAAGCTACTAAGGATGGGTTGCTAAGACTATGAACAGTAATAGATACAAGGGAACAATATGCAAATACCAGGAAACTAGCATCCCTGCTACCAGACATGGAGACAATCCTCCACAACATCATGTCTCACCCCTACAGGTCCCTGCTCGATGGCAAGGATGCCTATGAACAGATCTGCATCACTCCTGGGGATGTTCCCAAAATGCTATTTACAACACCTGATGGGACCATGATCAGTCATGTAATGTAGATCAGTGACTGCAATGCAGGTGTGGCTTATCAGTCATTAATGAACCACGTATTTGCACTGTACATAGGAATCTTCATGGATGTCTACCTAGATGACATAGTGATCTACTCTGACTCACTCAAAGAACATGTAAAGCACATTAAAATTGTCATTGACACTCTGCAAAGACACAAATTCTACCTAAGCAAACACAAACTGCAGTTGTTTATGGATGAATTACGAATCCTGGGACATGTGATCAATGCAGATGGTATTAGAATGGACCCTGACAAAGTAGATAAAATCATTAATTGGAAAACACCCACTAACAAAGACCTACTCATGGGCTTCATTGGAGCGGTCAGGTATCTTGCACCCAGATGTGAAGGCATTCACATACCCCTCAGGCACCTGCACAAGACAGTGGTGGCCAACACTCCTTGGCACTGGTCATTCACAGAACAAAGGGCATGTGATTTAGTAAAGGAGTTAGTACATATGCATTGTGAGATATGACAAATGATGCTAGACTACTCACCTGGACATGCCCCAATAAACTTGTCTTGTGACACATGCCTGTTGGGCAGAAGCAGTGTAATTTGGCAGGGAGAAACTATGGAAAAAGGGAACATTATCATGTTCTGGTCTGGTAAATTTAACCTGGCCCAACAGAATTACCCCATGCATGAACAGGAACTATTAGCTATAGTTGAGTCATTGAAAAGATTCCAACACTTACTGCAAGGCACAAAATTCCACATATTCATGGACCATAAAGGTCTTGAATGAATCCAGACACAATGAAAGCTGTCCCCATGGCAGGCTAGGTGGCTCAAAACATTGGGTGACTTTGATTTTGAGATTGAACATATACCAGGCAAGATGAATGTCATCACCAACACACTGAGTTGTATATACTCAGATAAACCTAAGGGGGTGGTATGATCGGCCTTGGAATATGTCAGTGCTGAAGAGGAGCATGCACTGTCAATGCTGCTACTGAACTTGATTACCACCCCACTGTACATGGGCTCACCCATATTCCTGGGAGCAATGAGGTGTCAGTCTAGCACACAGGAAGCTTTCCCTAATGCGAAGTGAGTGATCCTGAAGTTACCTGGTGACCCAACATGATCACTGGAGGGCAGGAGTATGCCAAAGCCTGACACATCACCTGATGTGCCAACAGTACCTGAGACACCTGCTGAGACAAAAATACCTATGACATGTGTTGACAACAGCCTGGATGATGACATCATGGCTGACACACCCAGTGAACAGGAACCAACCTCATTGCCTGAATTAGTCACTATGGCAGATTCAGACTTAGACATATGCAAGGACATATGCCATCAATACCATAAGGACAAATTCTTTATTGACATTGTTAAAAACCCTAAGATCTACAAAAATTTTGAAGTAGACAACAGTCTGATTTACCTGAAAGACAAAGGACAGCAAATTCTTTGTATTCCTGACATAAACTTGGGTTCCTACTGCTTATGCAAGATCTTGATCTTGCACATGCATTTAATCTTAGCACACCTAGGCCCTGGGAAAACTACCAACTACCTACATGACAATGTATGGTGGAAGGGGATCAATTCAGATGTAGATGAATTCTGAAAATCCTGTACACTATGTCAGACCTCTAAGCCCAGTAATCATCCCAGCTACAGACTATTGGAAATGCTTGATGTCCCCACATACCCCTGGGAAACCATTAGAATTGACTTTGTTGGCCCCTTTCTGGAATCACATACACTTAATGGAACCTTCAACATGACACTTGTCATAATTGATTACCTAACTGTCATGGTACACCTCATCCCTATGAAACAGACTTACCATGCCAAAGACATTGCTGAGGTAATGTTTGATAGAGTATACAAGAATCATGGAATGCTGCAGAATATAATTAGTGACAGAGACTTGCTATTCACAAGCACTTTCTGGAATAAACTAAATGAACTAATGGGAACTGAGCTAAGAATGTCATCAAGCTTTCACCCACAGACAGATGGAATCACTGAGTGGGCCAACTGCACATTTACTCAGATGCTATGTGCCTGCATATCCCCAAACCAGAAGGACTGGGCCTTGAAACTACTGGCAATTGAATTTGCAATGAACTCAGCTCAGTCAGAAACTACCAGGTTTACCCCATTTATACTAAACTATAGGCAGTCTGTAGAATATATACTACAGGACTATTAGCTGAGTGTAAAGACAGGATGTGGAAAGTGCTCACCTCAGTTGGGTTAAGTAGCCAACTGAGGTGTGACTATGCTACTTGAGTGTGAAAATGAACATGATTATGTAATATGGCTAAATGCGTACCATAATACTAAGTGGATGAAAGCATAATGTGAAAGGCAGAATATACAACATGGTTGCCAAGATCCACAATCTGGGAAACCAACTCAGAAATCCCTGGTGTAAGAATATTTGCCCAGCACATGAAAAATGCCATTATGCAAGCCCATGATTTGATTATTTCTGCACATATAAAACAAACTACTATGGCAAACCAGAAATGTAGGGATGCACCATTTGTTAAAGGCAACTTAGTATACCTATCTACAGCCAACATAGCATTACCTAAAGGGCATGCTCAAACACTCATGCCTAAGTTTATCAGCCCCTATAAGATCTTAGATGACTACCAGAACAACACATTCCTGCTTGATTTGCCAAATGACCTCAAACAGCACAGCATACACCCTGCCTTTCATGCCAGCCTGTTATGTCTGCACATCCCTAATGACAATCAACACTTCCCTGGGTGACAACTCCCTGAAATAATCAGGCTCAGGAAAACCAAACACCTCTCAGTCAAGTGAATTACAGATCACCATGGAAAGGGGACAGATGCCCTCTTTCAGGTGGAATACTCAAGTGGTGACAAGGTTTGGCTCCCATTCCATGAGGTCTCACACCTCAAAGCATTCACCCAATACCTAGAAGTGCTGAACATACCTAGCACTGATAACCTTGCACCCAGGAATCAGAGTGACCACACTCCACAAGAGCTACCTCTACTCACTATATCTGCACTTGATCGCACTGCCTGTCATGAAACACTAGACATCATCAACAACATCACTACAAGCAACAGCTGGGCAACTCTGCCAGCTCCATCCACCAATTACACCTCAGCCTCAAGGACCACCCCCAGGAGGAGCCCAAGAACATTTAAAAAGCAGACTATGAATACCCAGTCAACCAGCACCCCATGATCAAACATTCACTTCATGCCACTCGAACTAGAACATTTCCATGTCACTGCTAAAGCCATCCACAATGGCTCATTTGACATCAAACAAGATGTCATTCCACCCAGTTATGTTAACTTCTGCATCCTTCACACAGACAATCCTGATCCATATCTATGATACCCCCTTCCTCCTGCATTCAGGCAAGCTCAAATGGCAAAGCCCAGAAGGAACTCTACTCAATGCAGTAACAACCAAGCTGGATACCTAACCCAGGTCATTTTTGATTGCTTCACAGCAGATACTGCCACTTGTAAGTGTGCCCCCTCATGGGAGACATACTGCACTTACCATAGAACAGAACAAGCAAACACAGCTCATGGTAGTCAAAGGCACTGCTGGCATGAACCTTACACACCCAGGAGTCGAGGCAGAGGGTGCGAAAACCACAATCACCCCAAGCAAGGAGGGTGGGCTACTTTCTTTAAGAACTGCTCTCGCAACTTCCACAATCCACCCTTTGAGAATTTCTCTCAGACCCCAGCTCAGCCCAACATGTCTTTTCTGTCTAATAACCCTTGCGACCCTTTTGGCAAATTCAATGACTACTTGGCAAATGTTGATGCTATGTTACAGAACCTAGAGATCAACTCTACCATCAACAGCTCTCAGAATATCCCTACCAGCTCAGAGACCACTGGTCCATCCACAGGTTGGACTATCATCTTCATTTTCTCCATGATTATACTTATGATCTCTGCAGCTGTGACTCCAATGGATAGCACAGTAATGAACTAAACAATTTAACCTTCTTGTTGAAGGTCAGGAGGGCAAATGTAATGATTCATGATCTTACATGACCATTAATGCCTCAGAATGATACTGCTTTGTTTCCCCTTTTCTTTCCCTTCCTTTATACCCCCCTTTTTAGTTACTTGTTTGTCTCCTGCCACACTCTGGATGTATATACACCATAGTTACTGATGTACTTACCCCCCAGTCTACCTCAAACAGAGACTTTTGGCCAGTCATAAGACTTACTCTAATGAGAATGGACTACCCCCATGTGACTTAAACAAAGTCACTTTCATCACAATATAGGACTGAATAGCTGACTGGGGTGGCCAGTCCATGGGCCAGGAGATGAATGACAGCTTGTTACTTTGGATGGACCAGCAGATTGATTTCAGCTTGGTGCCCTTTGATGTTTGGCTTGTCAACTAGTCAATGGAGCTGGCACAGCAAGTGTTGAAGTAGTCAGGAGGCTGGCAGTGTCTTCTGGGGATTGTTGCCAGCAAGGCCTTGAATGGGAGGCTTTTTACCACACCTCAGACTTGTCTCCCCTCCTTTTGGGCAGGCTGCATGAGTACTTTGTACAGTGGCATTGCCAGCACACCCTGCCAGCTAGCACTGTACAGGGCCAACTCCTTTCCTGGCATCTAACACATTGCTCAGCTTCTGGCACTACCTCCCAGAACTCAGGAGGGTTGTTGATGTCTTGCCAGTCCTGCACATCCTTGTTGACTGCTGATTTTGCCTTCTTCAGTGGTTGCCTTGACTGGCTCTGGCCTCTACTGGTCTGATCACCAGCATCAACAGGCTTGGCCACTGGCTAGCCATGTCTTGACTGGCTATGGCCCCATGCCTTCTCCCTGCTCTGATCATCTTCATTTCCTGGTCTCTGCATCACCACTCCAGTGGTCCTAGCTGTAGGGTCTGTGGGTCCATCGTCAGATCCAATATCAGTGGTCCACCCAAGTGCCATCCTCAGGATATGTGCTCACCTGGAACCTGAATCCCTTGATCCCCATCTGTACCCAATTCTTTCCCCTTCCCCTTATCCACAGGTTGTGCCTGCTGCCTGGCCCTCAACAATGGCCAGGTAAGCTCCTCCATGACCTTGTAATATGGGTGAGACTTGGGCTGCTGGCAAAGTTGATACCATGCATGATCCTTCACATCTGCCTCTCATACTGTCATCATCTGGTTGAAAGGAGTCCATTTCTGTGTTGCAAAGATGATTTCCAGGTCAATCATCAGCATACACAATGGCAATAAGATGCAGAAGCAACTTGAATGCTGGGGGGAGATGGTCAACAACCATTTGGACCATGCCCTACATAGATGTCAGGAATGGATATCATGGCTGGGATTTCACTTACCAGCTGGGCCCACACAATCTCAACCACTTTCCTCCAGTGCTTACTGTCCTGGCCCTGAAGCCCTTTCATCACCTGCATTGTAACCATGGCAGCTTCCTCAACCATCTGCTTGGCATTTTCAGCAGTGATGGCCAGCCAGATGTTTGTTGGTTGATTGTGCTGGGGTGAAGGTGCTGGTGTTGGCAGTAGACATAGTGCTGTTAAAACCCAAGTGTGCAAGTGGTGGGTGCTTGAGCAGTGTGTTGAATTTGCTGGCTCACATACACTGTTCAACACACTTACATAAGCACAATACAACTGCTCACTCCAGTGATGCTGTGATTTACAATATTCAATGTATGGGTTTAACCATTGAACATATTTTGGTGGTAGTAGTGTATGGCAGTTGACAGTCATTCCACTAAGTGCCCATTTACATTATGTATGCACTTGCACATCCTGCATGATGACTGGTGAAAAAATATTATGTAAGACAATCTTATCACCAGTACCAAAATCATTCTCAACATCTGTGTAATCCCCATGCACCTACAACATTTTGAAACTTTCATATGGCTCCTAGAAATGTTAGGTTCAGTTCTGGCAGTCCAGATAAACTCCATAAGTCAACTGGTCCAAGGACCATTACTTCTAATGACTGTGGGCAGTAATTCCATCATGCCATGATATGCACTAGCTCACATCTCTTGATGAGGATGAGGAAATGTTTACTGAAGATGGCCCACCAGACACACCATCATCCCCATTACATGAGCCACCTTTCAAGCTGTCCCAGGCTCAAACAACATGCCCAACCAGACCTGAACCATCCTTCCAGCCCCCTGACTCACCCAGATCACCTTTGATAGAGCTAGCATGGGAGTCATTGGCACTGTCTCCCTCCTATAGTAGCCCATTGGTTGAGCCTCCTTGGGACTCCATATCAACATGCCTCTCTGACAGCACTCCATTACTTGTGCCAGCATGGGACAGATCACCACCACCTGTTGCCCCAGCTACTGCCACTCCATTGCAGGAGCCAGCTTGGGGGTCCCCCCCACCATTTCAGTCCCCACTGGTCAGTCCTTTACAAGAACCAGCACTTCAGTTGCCTGTTGCCACAAGATCATCAACTTACATCTACCCAACCCAGCCAGCTGGCCAATCATCACAACCATTCATCTTATTGCATGCACCCCCATTTTGGTCCTTAACTCCCTCTGTGTCACCAGCCTGTAGTGATCCTACCCCAGTCCCCAGCCCAACAACATTTGCACTGCCCAGTGGCAATTTCCCTGGTCCTCAGCAACCTATGGACCTTTTGGACACTCCTGCATCACTCAGCTCCACATCAATACTGCTGGGTAGATCCCCATCACTGGTGCCAATCCCATTGTCACATTTAGACCTTTTTGAAGTGTAATGACAGCAATGCAGTTGATGGCAGCAATCATGTTGATTGGTTTGTATTGACAGCTGACCTGGTTACAGAAACAGTTGCATATGTTGATGATGACCATTCTGAGCAGTCACATCACTGGATGAAAGCAACAGCACTGGCCCACATATTGAATCAGAAAAGTTTTTTGGTCAGTCATGCAGGAACAGAGTTGATGAATGAGAACTTGCCTGGCTTTCCAACAGCAGTGTTCCTGCACCTGGATCCATGGGGCATTGGTGGCTTTAATCACCCTGCATGATGGCCTGACCAACAGATCTCCTTCCAATGAGAACTTACATCAGTAGACCACTTTGTGAGCTGGTAGTCCTAGGGAATCTGTCCAGTGCTGGACAGCTCTGGCCAGCTCTGGCCAGCAAAAGTGATTTACTGATGTAGAAATCTGCTTTGGCAAGTAGACTCCCCTTTTGCAGGGGACACCACCTTTCCTTTTATATGTTGGAACATCCTACAAAAATGAGCAGCAAGTCAGAATTCAGCATCCTGTATACCATCCACTCAATGTCACAGTCTTGTGAATGATATTCAAGAGGTGGAGTCAGACATAACAGCCTTGGCTGACAAATTGGATTGCAACCCAAAGGCAAGGTTAAATACCCTGGGCAAGCAAAGAGCATTGCAATTGTTTTGGAAGATGAATGTGATCTGTCAATTGTTGCCTGGTAGTGATGGTTATAAGTTGTGCCATTGTAATGAGATCCAGTTCCCTTCCATGAGCTTTAGGCACCCCTGCCTTTTTTTTGACCTTAAATCCACATGACCCTACCAACATTCTTGTTGCTCATTTCGGAGGTATGGATACATCTCATTGGTGTGAACTGGGTGCATACGAGCAAGCCATTTTTGTCACTTCACATCCAGCCACTGCCACTAAGGCTTTTGATGTCCTGATTCATGGTTTTTTGGATATTGTTGTGAAGTATAACAAGGGCAGCAGGTTGTTTGGAAATTGTACTGGATACTATGGTACTGTCAAAGCACAGGGAAGAGGGACACTTCATTGTCACATGCTGCTGTGGATTGAGGGGCATCCAAACCCTGAATGTTTGCAGTCACTTATGAGGGATGACCAGCGATTTGAACACTCACTTTTTGAGTGGTTGGAAGATATTATTTGCTGTGAACCTCCAGTGTCATCTGTTAACTGTCTTAACACAGTTGATGAAAATCCTTCAAAGCTAGCATGGCCTGAGGATGAGCTCGATCCATGTTTAGAGGAGCCACCTCAAATTGCCAAGTTGCACAAATGTGTGTTTGAGGAAGCATTTCACAATTTCATTAGATGGATTGCAATTGAATGTAATCAGCACAAACACATGCCCACCTATTTTAAACATCTTCATTCAGGCAAGGAACCTCAAGATGAGAATTGTCATATGCACATTGATGGTTCTGTTCGAGCACAGTCCTACCTTGACCCAGAGACACAATCCATCCTTCTTCATTGCCTTCACCCCTGGGTCAATAACTACAATGACATTGTTCCCTTCCTTCTGCAATGTAATATGGACATTGAGTTTATTTGGATCTGGTGCAGCAGCAAAGGCATCAACTTACTATATAAGTGACTACATCACCAAGAACAATCTTCAAGTCCATGTTGGTCTTCAGGCTATTTTGGCTGCTATTGACAGCCACTGTAAACACTTCATTGATGACATAGAGACCACTTCCTTGGTGCATGAATGAAACCTGCTGACAAAAACCATTAATGCTATGATGGGGAGGTGTGAGGTCTCTCATCAACAAGTCATGAGATACTTGATTGGAAGTGGTGACTTTTATACCAGCCATGAATTCTGCACCATCTCCTTTTATGAATTTGTGGATATTGCAATTGTGCATGAGCTTCATGTAGATGGTGATTGTGATTGTATGGTTGAAGGACTTGCTAATTGTCCTGGAAATTTATTCAGTTCCACATGTACAGCACATACATCTGATGGTTCATTGTCTGTTGTGTTAGAACTGCTGGACTATTTGATGCACCCTTCTATACCTCCATTCGAGGGGATGTGTTTATGGGAGGTTCTGGAACAGACACAAAAAGTGAAATGAATGTCTAGCAGTGTGAATTCTTCACAAGAACAATGCACCGCATGCAAAGATGCTACTGCATGGTCTGGTAGTGAAAGACCTGCATATTCCCACAGGTTTCATGCACTGTTCACAGACCATGCTCATCCCCAGTCCAGCACTCATGAGCTCTGTATCTGGAACATTTTTGTAGTGCCTGTTCTACTGAGGGATTCCCTTGGAAGTCTGATTTTTGCATGGAAGACTTCTGTCAAGCTATGTTACTTCTCTTCCACACATGGCACAAACCCTCCAACCTGCTGAGGAATTATTCTTGTTGGATGGAGGCATTTGATGCTTACCAATTTTCCAATGCTACCTCCCACATGATTTCTAACTTTCTCATCAAGTTGGAGTGCAAGGATGCCAGGGATACTGTGTGATATGACTATAACAGTGCCACTTTGCAAGCTAAGGCATCCTCTGACATGTACCTGAATAAACCAAATGAATCTAACATCAAGCTCTTGAGAGAAGTGCTGAATCCTCAATTCAGAACTCAATCTTGTGAAGGAGAATGTGAAGAAGTTTGTGGGGTTGCAGAGGGGAAACCCAGAGAGGAATCTGTAGGGAACCTCAGTAGCCTGTCAAGCTACTGAGGGACTAGGTAAATTTTACTAGTGTATGTGTGCGCTCTAACAGCTTATGTAAGCGACATGATCATGTGCCTAAGTCCAAGTAAGGACAGGGGTCATTTCACTCCAACACTCCCCCTGAAACAGCACAGGGTAAAAACTAAAAGGTAAAACATAATCCAAAGTATCAGGAATGAAATATACCAGATGTATAATCAAATGTGCAATGAAATATGCAAATTTTGGGTGTGTAGCTTGACTTGTGTGCATGCATCAGTAAACCAGTAGTTGGTCTAAACCTGTCACCAACTGGTCATGACCATAATTTGTAAGTGTGAACAAAAAATGGTTTTGAAACCTTACAACAAGTCAGAAAACAGTCTACGACCAATATTTGTCATCCACAACACAATGACAGGATGAGATCCACAGATCTCATTATCTTCTGTATTTTCTTTGATAATAAGATTATCACTTGTGCCATCCATCTACTCATTTTGCAGATTGATGCTGACAAACCAATCAAGAATTGGAGGCAGGCAGAAAGAAACAAAATGGATGCTACATCTCATAAGTATAATCATAAGAAAATGGTTCATATCCTTCAACACCCATGGACCAGCTTGCAGAAGAGCTGGGTCCAGCCTGCAACACACTCCCTGATGCACTCTCCTCATGCAATGTAGTTTGATGAATGATGGGTATGGCTGTCATGGGGGGGATGACAGTATGTGATGTACTTGTGAGGCAGCTTTCATAAGCTGCAATCTCATGCATGGGGGGGATATAAACCATATTCAGTTGTTTTTTTTGGGAATGTAAGATGTTTGCAGGTTTCATTTTCTCCCTAGTCCAGTGTGTCAATTAGCTCATAGAAATATACATAGAGTACTCACAATCTGTGTTGATGAAGCCACAGCAGATGGTGATTAATCACCATGCTGATAGCAGGGTTCTGAGTTGCAAGCAGAGAGTGGTAGTATGCTTTGTATATGGGTGAATACTTGGTGCCCATGAATGCAGCATATGGCAATGTTTCTCCAACATGCTCAGATTCACATTTGATAGCATAAAACAACAAATGGCTGTGAGCTTTTGAAAAGTTATTAGTAAATGTACTTACCACTACAGCAGTTAGGGCATACATCTGCAATGGTGTTGTGTGTATATCCTTGGCAGCTCTGACCTTCATGGGAGTCAGCCCAGTGGTATACCAGAAGTTAATGTGGAAGTCTTTGAGGTGTTGGTTTCCATACCAATGGACAATTTTCCCCTGAGAAATAATTGTAAATGTCCAAATGGTATGTAGCATAAGTATGACTTACATCTGTGTCATGCTCATGCATGAAAAAAGAGGTAAAAGCACTTCCATTGGTGATATGTGCACATATGTTGTTTTTCCACTGAATAATGGCCTTGTCCATTAAGAGTCTTGTATCATCATTCACAAAAAACATCTTGGCATAAGGTTAAAAAGTGTTAGTGATTTCATCAGCTGGTAGTATATTAAATTAGTATAGCTCGAGCACATTCACATCAACAATCATTACCAAGTGTTCTGTCCCTGTTGTGGGCACGAGCACTTCTGCAGGGGGGGGATTAAGTACTGTAAGGTACAAGATGATATATACTGTTCCTCCTGGTACAATCACCGATGCTTGTGAAAGGATTTCACATATCATTGATTTCCATTGCCTCCAAGCAGTCTTGCCTGGAGACATTACAGGCCAGCTGATCTTGATGACCATCTCATATATCATCAGTAGCCATGCATGACTGAGTATGTCTTGATCTCTGTTGGAGAACTCACACCAGTTCAGAGGGCCACTGGCTTTCTGGTGAACTTGTGGTCTGCTGTTGTCAGAATACACTGACATAAGACCTGACTGAGTGACCAATGTGAGGGAGCCACTGCGAGATGAATGATGTGAAGTATATGTGTGAGGATATAAAGAGTCACCAAATAGCTGGAGATGCTCCTGGGATGGAGCTCTTGGACCTCAGTGACCCTGGTGCTTCTCTAGGACATCAATGTCCATTCCTTTGGTCTGTCGGATGAATGAGAATTGTAGGCATGAATATATACAACCAATTGGGCTCACCACAATCATTGTGGAAGTGGCTCACAGCCTGTCATCCACCAGGGTCAATGAATCCTGAGATAGCACAATCGAGACCTCAGTGGGCAGTCCAGAGGAGTAACCAGATGCAGGAAATCCAGTAAAATACTGCGCATGTTCAGGCTCAAAGGTAGGGAGGCCCACTGTAAAGGATGTCAAAGGCCCTGGGATTCCACTACTGGGGATCACTTGGGCGAAAGGTCTGAGAGCTGAGGCAGGGGGTGGTCTGTTGTATGGGTTGGATTGGAAGGGTGGGACAGGGCTACCAGTGGGTTCATTTGTACTGCTGGTCAGACATCCATGCCTACAAGCTTGGGAAGGCCTAGTTCAAGAAGTGCATCACCCTCGAGGCTGAGAACCTTGGGGTGAGCCTTGTCTTTCAGCCAGCAGGATATAGAAGGAAAAGAATGCATGTATGTGTAGCCATACCAATTCCAATGATGAGAACTAGGATGACTTGGGGAAAAGTGCAGGTTTGCAAGACTTTTATTGTTGGGCCCCTTGATATCAATTGACCTCTTTGAGGAAAATGGGGAACTCACAGATGTATGGAAAGCTGGACAATCATGCTTCCATATGGCCAAAAGCTGAAACTTTTTCTGGCAGTCATGTGGACATGCAGCACATATTTTCGAAGAAATGGAGTACCAATGGTTAGGAGGACACCAGACACTGCAGTCATGCAGTTCATTCAGTCATAGGTCACATGGTCACACACTCATGCAGTCTCAAGTTTGTTTGGTCATAGGTCATGCAGTCACACAATCATGCAACTGTTGGGCAGTATAATCCAACAGTTGTATTTCAGAAAGTTTTGTAAAAAAAAAGTACCACAGATTGGCAGTACACATGTGAGATGTTTGTACAAAAAGTATGCTAAGCTTGGAATTGCAGGCTACAGATTAAACAAGTACCACAAGAAGAAGCCCTCTGCAAGAGGGAGGCCAAGCCATGTGAGTCCAAGTGTGAAGTCCTGCTCACTGTGTGAGGTACAATAGATCTCCACAATAGTTGCAGTGGCAGTCTGAATGTAACCATGAGTTTCCAAATACTTGATTGCATGGACACCCAGAACATCAGCAGCAGTGGCAGGAGGGGAAACCCATTCTGAGTGATAGAAGTGACTCTTGATGACACCATGCAGGGTGTGCATGTGGGTGTAAATGATAGGGGAGGGTGTGACACTGCTCCCCCATGTTATGCTTGGGTCACTACCTGAGGTACATGAGCAAACTCACAAGTGAGAAAAAAAAAAGAAAAAAAAAAAAAAACTGTCATGAACACCATGTTCTTCTCATTTGCAGTTGATGTAATAGGAATTCCAGGAGTGGGAGTATCCTCACTCATGCTTGATGCAACAGGAAGCATAGTCAGTACAGTGTTGTCCACACCCAATTCCAAATCTGACAAGTCTACTGCAATCAAATGGACATGGCTACCTTTATACTTTGGAATAGGAATATCCAATAGAAGCTCCTCGATGCCATTGACAATCATGAAGGCTAGTGCATCCCAAAATGTTGGCAGTTCTTTCCAGCATGGAAAGGTGAAACCACCAAGTGAGCTAAGGGCAGAACCCCTGTAAACATGTCGGTAATGAGAAAGGAATAGATATTAGGATGACACACTTTGTGTGGTGTATGCCTACATGTTGACTGACAATGACTGCATAAAACTTTCTGGGTTGGTCAGAAAACATGTTGTGCACAACATCTGATCAGTTGAGAAACAGCAAAAGATCAGATGTGTGCAGATTGCATGGTGCCCATTGCAAGATAGGCTGTAACTGATCTTCTACCATGTTGGCCTTGGTCAATGACAAGCACTGAATAGCAATTGGGAGTGGTGGGGAGGAGCGTCTGCAGCACAGTATGGGGCTGTGAGTAAGATGGTGAGCATGAGTGGTATTATTACTAGTAGGCAGGCACAGTTACCATGTACAGAATATGCCCAGCTTGTCACCACCAATCACAACCCAATGTTCTGAACTTTTGGCTGCCAGTGTGTCCATGGCACCATGCATACAAGCTACTGCAGGCCCACAATTTATAGTCACAGCAATTGCATGGTTGTCATATGTAGTCCTTTTTTTTTACAAAAGTATTTCTAAGAGCAATAATGCAGTGATCATGTTGAAGCAAAAAACATCCAGGAAGTACAGAGAATACAGGACAGACAGAGTGTGCAAACAGACAGAGATAGTGAGATGGGAGTGAGTTTACAGTACCACCGATTCATTGCTGCTTCTGGTCATGGCCCCAAATTGTTTTAAGCCAAAGCCAGGCCACTTACAGAAATGATTACATTCATGGCACTTCTCAAATGAAGCCACAGTGGACTTGACATCCCCTCGCTGAAAACAACTAACCCATTGCCAACCGAGCTTTTCAAACTGTTAGGGTTAATGATAATGAACAAGAGGGAGGGGATGAACAGGTCCATCAAAATTTGAGGGTCTGTGAGTTATGTACCACTTCCTGTCCAAGATTGCGATTAGCGAGCACATAGCCATGATTTGATTGACATACCTTGATAGTCCAAGATGATTACAAGTCCTCCAGTTTTAGAATACTGGACATGTTGCATAAATGCAAGGAATTCTGCGATGTCAAACCCATCCATGTCTGCAGTCAATGAGGGCCCACAGTCCATGTTATGGATCTACTTGGTAAATGCAGCACTACCACCCTTGATTTTCTCCTCAAGTAGGTAAACACTGCACAACATGCCACCATACTTGGGTCTCACAGGACCTTTCATGAATTGGGAGTGAGCTAAGGCCAAACCAGCTTCCACAAAGTGCAGATGAGGAATCTCAAATGGAGGAGGAAAATCTACTGATGTGATTGTGCCATCTATGAAGTCATAGGTCATAGTAAGAAGTGCCTTAGCCCAATAGAGAGTATTTGCTTCGCAATGGAGTTTTGGGAGTTCATTGCCCAAGGAAAAACATATTATTTGCTGCTTCTCAGCCTCACCTCCATCATGGGTGGCAGTGTTAGATGTGGAAGGAAGAGGGGGTTGCCTGAGGAATGGATGCTTCATGACCATGATGTCATATAGTTTAGAACCTAAACCAGATAGAGAAGGTGGGGTGAGCATTAACAAACCAGATTGGGCTGTTTTGAATCCACCAATGCCAATAAATGACTTAGGGAAATGGTCCACCATCAACCTGCCTGGATAGGATTCAGATTGTTTGATATCAATTGAACAAAATTGTGGATTGTCCAAGATCTTGGCAAGTGGACTTGTAGGGATGGGATAAAACTGTATCATTTCAAATGCCTGTGTCAGGACTATGAATTGTTGTCAGTAATTTCATGTGACAATGATTGCCAATGTACTTACCCTTGCCAACATTGAGCTCCGATGTTCCACCAGATTTCAGAGCCTCCCTTAGATCATCCCGACTAGGAGACACAAAGGGCTCGAGTGCTGGTATCTTCCTTGGCAGCAATGTGGCTGCAGGTGGCAGACTAATGACACTCTGTTTTGGGGCAGGGGTTGTTGTAGCACATCAATTAGGACTGGAGGGTGAGGTGATATCTGTGGTGTGATCCACAGCTTCGAGATTAGCCCATGCAATTTCTGAACCAATATGTGTTGGCATGAAGGTGCTGGGAGCAACTTGTCCATGGAAGGGGTGTGTTCCAGTGTTGCTAGTGGAGGTCAAGGGCACATGCACAGAAGAGGATTGCATATCATCATCTCCCTTGTCACTTGATGTTGTGGCCACATCCTTGGAAGTCACCACATGAGAATTGACCTTGTCCATGATCTGCATGCTGGGTGGATGGGACAGCTACATCCAGGCTGTGGGAGACAGCCACCACCTGGGGTGGGTTAATTGATACTACATACTACATCAGAAAAGGCTTAGTACCAGTGCAATGGATGCTACTGACAACCATGCTGTGTGGCATTGACTGATTGCTGGATCTTATGAGGGTCAGGCCAAGCATAATCCATTCAAGCATTATTGGTGGATGAAGTACAGACTTGATCAGATTGCATGGCAGCTAGTAAAGCAAGTACATAGCCTCAGAATTTGTTTGCACTCAAAGGCTGAAAGTGAGTTTACATACCTGTCTTGCAAACAGTGGTTTCTGGTTTCTGCAAATAATGGAGGTTGCAAGAGGAGCAAACTCAATGCCCTTGTTGGCCAGGTTCAATTGTAGCGATGTAGTATTGAGGTTCGCCCTGATGTATCAAGGCCCCACATTTTGGCCATTTGCAGTATCAGTCTTGCTCAGCAAACACATCTTCAGTAAACTGGGAGAAGACTTCAGGGTGTTTAGCCATAGGAAAATAGTGTTGCAACAGTACTGGCAGGTCATGGAATGCTGCAGGAAAGGATGACAGTAGGGATGGGCTTTTAATATGTTCACAACATCTCTCTTCCAGCTCAATCCATACTACAATCCATAGTTGGGAGTCTTCAGAGAGTGTGATGCCTTGATCCTTCGCATAGAATTCACAACCCTTGTGCATGAAAGGCCTCGGATCTGATTGGTTGCTTGTTGTGTCCAGCTGGTCAAGACAGCTGCAAGACCCACAGCCTTTGTAATTGGTGAAAATATTTCCAAGATGTCATGCTGCATACTTACTGCTCCTTTCAATCACTCCCAAGGATGGCAACATTGTGTCCATCATCTATGATGATAAGCATACTTCATTGCCATTAACACAGACAAAGTCAAATCTTACTGGATTAACCTGCACATATGGGAGGTCATCAGGTGGCAGAGCCCCTTTTGTGGTCCTAGCATGGAGATAGTTGTGTTAGCTTCTGAGGCAAGAGGGCAATATAGCTGACTTACCAGCTTCCAATGAGGCAGCAAGCTTGTACAAAAAGAAGAGCATAGATGGTGAGGTGAGTGGCAGGAGGAGAATGGATGGCAATGGGGCAGGGGATCTTTCCTGGGCTTCTCTGGAGTCTTGAAGTTCTCCATGTTGGGGACAAATGTAGACCTCATGTTGCCCACTTGACACATACAGCAGATTTGGCAGTATGACATACACTTGATGGCAGAACTTAATTCTCACTTACTGCTCCAACTCCATGTTATAAGTTGACTGATGACAGCAGCTGCTAGCTCATTGTCACCAACTCACAAGCCTCAATGCCTAATCAACACAAACCAAACTGTCAGTAAAACACTTTCCTGAGAGTAGTATGAACCTGTTGTTGACCAAGGTGAGCATCTTGGTTTCTTAGTCGCTCACTAGCATCTTAGTCCAATTACAGATACTCCCTCATGGATTTGCTGAATTGATCTTTGACTCTCCCCAGGACTATGGTGCATTGGACTTGAAGGCAAGTTTTCTCTTTCATGATTCATTTCTGCTAATCTGACTGACCCCACTGCAGTTCATGGTCAACAGGACTGCACTGAAGCATGTCCATGAACTATATGTTGATGCAAACCACCCAGTGTTTGACTTAGTACCACATGCATTGAATGCACACTTGGAGGAGTGCTATAACATTCTTGGACATCCTGCCATCACTCACTTCACTGTTTGGGATGTCTACCTTGAGCTACTACATACAGTTCAGCACCACACCCTTTTGCCATTGCTCTCTGCTTCACTATCTGCAGATGCCAAAGCAAAAGACTCCCTCCCACTACTGAAGGGTCAACATGACCTTCCATTTCCCAAAACTAATGGTGGCTATTATTACATGGGCAGAGTTGGTGGGGGCCTCAGTCTGGGTGAGTCAACATTAGGAACATATCAAAAGGAGCTGAAATGTTTCCAGATGAAATTCATGTGCAGTGCCTTGATGTCTTGGATGATGCTGAGAATGAACCCAATGTTATTGAGGGCCCTGATGTTGTTGTCACAGAATTTTCTGATGAAGAGGGGGCTGATAATGAGGATGACTGGAGCTAAGTATACCTGCATTCTCTATAACCTGTCATGGGGGGTTATTGCCAATATGCCTTTTGTTCTTGAATGTGCTTCATCTGTGCTATGATATATCTGATCCTCCTACTGTATGATCATGTGACTTATGACTGAACAAACTGCATGACCTACAACTGAACAAACTGCATGACCTTCGGACTGCATGAATGTGTGACTGCATGACCCATGACTAAAACAAACTGCATGACTGCAGTGTCTGGTGTCCTCCTAACTGATGGTACTTTGTATCTTTGAAAATACATGCTGCATGTCCACATGACTGCTGGAAAAAGTTCCAACTTTTGGCTGTACAGAAGCATGATTGTCCAGCTTTCCATACAGATGTTATCTGGCCCCACCCCAAATCCCATTGGGGATGAAAGGACCTTATGGAGGAGATCAATATTCAGACATGTAGGGCGATTGCAGACAGTGTGATCTAGGAATTTCATTGCTGTGGTCCTCAATGTTCTAGAAGGATGGCTGGCATTTCATTTGTCACATATCATGTGTCACACATGACTCAACCTACATGCTAATGCTAGAAATCATATATCATTTATTGCCCAGTCACTTGCCAGTCACATCATATCATTGTACATAAGTACAGGGAAAAGGGTGAAAGGAAATCAAGACAAATATAAATCTACACATCCAGTGGACCAGGAGAGGCTGAGGCACTGTGCTCGATGGAGATGCCATCCAAAGATGACTCAGATAATGTAGTAGGGACAGGGGACAACCTGAGAGATGAAAGAGTAGTGATGGTTGTCCTGCTGCTACTAATGGTTTGTTGCACTTCACCAACTTGGCAATCTGCAGTCCTAAGCAGCTTAAGGGCTTCTTCATACTCATCATAGGCAATTGTGCACATAATGTTGAGTTCATGAATCCACATCCAGCATAATTTGACTTGTGCAGCAAAGGCCTCACAACTTGCACAGGCAAGCTGTAACATACAAAGGGTGTGAAGATCTTCAACCTCTTGATCTCTCTTGGCTGATATCTGGTTTGCAAGCATGAAGATTCCAGTGAGGATATTTGCACAAAGTACTCACAGAGGTCAAGACTTTCCTTGCCTTCTTAGAAGGGGGAGAGTGCTCATCTGAAGGCAAAGAAAATGCAAAGCTGCATTTCTGACAGGCATGACTGTCATTCTTTGGAAAACCATTGGATATAGTGTCATGTTGCACCTTCATTTGGAATGGACAAGTGTGTGAGTTCATAGATGAAGGTGATGTAGTTGGAAGGACAACAGAAGGAGAAGAAGGTACTTCAATTGAACTGAGATATTCTGTGGATGATGACATTGGCAATGAGAGGGGCAAGAGCAGCTGAAACTAAGCTGAAATCAAAGGGAGGGAGGCAGAGAATGGAGCTAAACTGACCCTAACCCTAATGTGCAGGGCATTCTCAGCAGCTGAGTGATGCCATTGACCACCACACCTTCTATGACCATGGCAGGACTTGCACCACCCCTGACTGTATTATCCTATGACTGCCCTGCAGACCCTCAACTTTTTTGCCCATGATGCAGCTGTGAATGTCCTGATGTTGATGATGTAATTCTACATCTCTCTAGTGACTGCCAATGTGGATGTTGGGCAGTAGAAGCTCTTCTGAACCTTGATGACACAGACCCACTACAAGGCAATAACTACAGTGAAGGTGAGGATGCAGCACAGGATGGTATGTGTATGAACCCTATGTGTATGAACCCAGGGCATTAGAGAAGCTCCTCCTTGTTGCACACAGATCAACCACAAGGCAATGACTATGACACTTTCAATATACTGAACCCATTCGAGGACAAGGAAGGCAACATGCAGACTGCATTTTTCATGGAGACTGATAATACAAATATTCCCAACCCTTTTGAGGATAATGAAGGCAATGTGCAGACTGCAATTTTCATAGAGAATGGTAATGTCCCCACTAACTGCTCCAGTTTTGTCTCTTCACCACATCAAGTCTCTATGATCAACCATTGCCAGAGGGTCTATCACCCAAATCCACCTGTGAGCCATGCAGATGGCATCAACCTTCTTCATCATATGGAGATGGATGAACATGCTCCTATCTGCAACTCTGAAAATATCTATTTCCCTTTTGCATCAAAAAGCGAATGGGAGCTTGCAGATTGGCTCTTGAGAGGTGCATTATCTCAGAAAGACATTGACACATACTTGTGTCTTGAGCACATGAGTATATGACCCCTTTTAATAGTTATCATACTTATGAGATCTTTTGGTAGAACTTGGCCTTCCCTGTCTCCTTCACAAGTGCTAAAGATCTCCATTGCCACATCGAGTCACTGCCTGGTGTACCCCACTGGCGATATCAAGAAATCAAGGTCGAGAACTACCCTACACAGCCACTGATAATGTTGTACTGGCATGATGGACTTGAGGTTGTGGAGCACCTGTTCAGTAACCCTGTATTTGTGCAGTGTATGGATATCTCTCCATACAAGGAGTTTGAAGTTACAGCTGAAGGCCAAGAATGAGTATATGGGGAATTTATGAGCACTGATGATGCATGGCACATACAGGTTAGTGACCAGTGACCTCTATTGATTAGCAAGAGTGGCTGACTGATCTGTGCAACAGGACCAACTCCCCCACTGTGAGTCAAAGTGTGGTTCAGTGGTGAAAACCAACCAAAACCAACACAAAAGACAAAAAGAGCAAGTGGTGGTGTGCCTATGCAGTACCTAGATGGTAGAACCTGTTCTTTGGGAGGGTTTCTGCAAGCTATAACACTCAAGGATGAGTGCTGAGGGTTGGGGGTGCTCCTGACAAAGAGGGAGCAAGAATGCAATAGAAAGCAATAGGGTAGACTGCTGTCAGCCTACAGAAGGATGGATGGCGACTTAATTCAATGTCCTAAGCTGCACTGAGCTCAGGGAGGGCTTGGAGTGAAGTATATTGATGATAGACAAGGATAAGCAAAGTAGACAATAGTTAGACCCTTAATAAAGTCTCAACTATCAAAGCTGATGGAGGATTTACTGAGTGATGATAAAAAATGTGAGCAAGAGGGGCTCTCTGACATCTTCTTCTCTTTTTTTTTGCTATCTAAGTACAGTGATTTATATACAGTACAGGGGTGTTGCCTATGGAAAACAAGGTACAAACACTTGGTAAGTGATTGGTAACTGATGAGTAAGGAATGTAAGTGATGGGTAATCATCTTTGAAAGCATTGGTAAGCATTGGTAAGGATAAGTAAGCCAAAAGGCAAAGAATCAGTAAGCAAAGTCAAAAGATTGGTAAGTATTGGCAATAGGTGAGTCAAAGACAGTCACAACATTCGAAGTATGAGTCAAGTAATGTCAGGAACTGGGAAAACACACTGGAACTGCATTAGGGGGAGGCTGTGCATGTCACATCTTGAAGAGATCACTTCTAGGCCAAGGTGGGATGACAGAGAGGCAGTGCTGATCTGATGCCAATATAGTACATCCAAAAGTGGACAGGGTGAGTCAGATGTCAACAGGGGTCAAGCTTTGGGGGTCTGTGGGGTGACAGGAGCATAGGGGATTCGCAACTTTCCCCCCCAAACCATCCTCTCAGTGAAGCAAATAAAAACTTTATGAATGAGGCTCTGTTGGAAGAGAGGATGAAGGGGGAGTGTCTTCTGCTGTATCTTGCAACAAGGTGGCAAGATGTGCATCATACTCATCATGGATGCAATCAGGGAAAGTGGAGAACAGTAGATTATACTGTAGCTGTCACAATCTTGGAAGAATGACAGATGAGACTGGTATGAAGACATTGCAGGGAGCAGGGAGGAAGGATCCATATGCTTCTTGGACTGGAGAGACTGAAATGACCACATAAGACCTTTCCAAGTGAATGACAGACCTGAGGTGACCAAAGAATGTCCTCCTAGAGGTCATACTGACAAAAAGAACATGCTGTCCAAGCTGGATGGGCTGAGAGGGCACAGACAAGGGTGGGATGTACCAGGATGCTTCAGGACAGAAGCTGGTAGGAACTCCTGGTAGATATATGTAGCCATGGTCCCTAGCAAAGGGGACAAGCAAAGTGATTGACATGGAGGTGGCCATATCAGAAGAACTAGTGAAATGAGCATCTTTTGGAGGGAGTGCTGCAGAAACATGTGGAGTGTGCAACTCCTTTCCAATTTTGGAAGGTAGGATTGCATGGCTGAGCACTACAAGTGAGTGTGGGAATGGTCTTGGTATCTGCAGAAACAGTGGAGATGTGTGGAAAACCAGAATCCTGTACATGGGTGCTTAAGAATCCTAACCAGCACTCAACCCACTCCCTTTCTTTTTCTTTGGCACTGATGACTCATCCTTGTGCAAGGGATGACTGCTGACATTTCTGGCTGTCCTTCTTCACATGAGGGCTATGGTCTTCATCTCCATTCATCAGCTGTATCCATGTCCACCTCACCAAACACCTTTGGTGTGTGACACCACAGTCATTCCTTCCTGGGGGTGATTGGTGCATCAGATAGAACACCTCTGATGATAGGAACAGAGAATAAAGAAATGCACCCTCTATTACTTTCACTTGTGAACATACATGCTGGAGTACATATGAAAGCTACTTGTCATGCATTCACACTGGCCACCTATCTGCCCATCCTGAAATTCTGCAATGTACCACTGGCCATTCAGGCCATGCTATCTGCACACATCTATCACTTTTCCATATCCCTCATCATGTGAAATCTGATCATTGCCAATCATGATGGCAAAGAAATGTCTGATCCATTAGGAAATTGTTGAGTCATGCATACCCCTCTTGTTGCCTGGATTGCCAACTATCCTGAACAGCTTCTGATTGCTTGTGTCTCAGCAAAGAATTCCCCCATTTCACTAGCAATGGCAGAACAGTTCGGAGATGTGACAGCCCAGCCCTCCTGTGATCATGAGTACATGCTTCAGAAGATATGACAGGCTGCCACTGCATGTGATCCATGCAATATTGTTGCATTTCACAAGGCTTGTCTTGCCCTCCATCTAAATGGTGTCATGGAGCCATTCTGGAAAGATTGGGGGGATACATGTCCCTCCCACTTTCTCACCCCCAATGCCCTGCACCAGTGGCACAAGTTCTATTTTGACCATTGTGTACACTGGGTAATCAATATCATAGGGGGTGAGGAACTTGATCACTGCTTAGCTGCCCTGCAGCCAAGGATAGGGACTAGGCATTGGGTGAATGGTGTCTCCACCCTCAAACAGTGCACTGGTCAAGAACACCATGAACTGGAGAAATTGCTTCCTGCTGTGGCAGCAGGGGCATTGCCTGATGATGTGCTTTGTGCCTTGCACACCATCACCAAGTTCATCTTTCTTGCCCAAGGTATCTCCCATTATGACAAAACCATTCATAGTCTCAGTGAAGCCCATTCCACCATTACAAATCCAGCATTCTCAGGGCACATGGCCATCTCAGGAAGAATGGCCCCCTTGACCACTTTCAGATACCAAAAGTCAAACTAACTTAGCACATTGCACAGAGCATTTGTCAGATGGGTGCCCCTTATCAACAGAGCAGCAACATCACTGAACATTGCCACATAACTCATGTCAAGGCACCCTACCATTTATCAAATTGCTGAGATTACCATGCCCAATGTTGCCATTTCCTTGATTGACAAGAGAAACAATGCTTTTTCCACCTCTTTACTGCTCTGAAATCTTCAGCATTGCTGCTTTTCTTTGCAATGATGGATGAAGCCAGACTTATGGCAATTCACTTCCCAGAGGCTAGTTGGGTTTCTGGTATGTTACCCAGTGAACATTATGTTGGCTCTGTCTGCTCACAGCAGTGCATATTTGATAACCCCTGTTCACATGTATCTGCAACAAATGCCACAGTGCTTCTCCTTACCATTCATCCTCACCATCCTAACCTGCTACTTCATGATGCTGTGATCTATCTTCAACTCAACAACCTCATTCCTGCTCTTGGAGATTTCATTTCCAGTTGAACTTATATCACTTGCAGCAGTTGTTGCTTCTCTACCTCTGGCTGCTCCCTGCCTTTTCAGGCTGCTGAACATCTGGGAGAAGTTCTGAATTCAATGCCAGTCCACTCAAGATGTGCAAGCTGTTACACCCACTCAAATGGTCCAGGCAGTGCCTCTGAGTGAAAGGCTGCCATTTGGACATGCAAATACTGTGTTGGTTGGTTGCTTGGCAACAAAATGGTGTTTTCTGGTTTCATCAGCTACTGGTTCACTGATGTGTGATGTTGGCATGTCATCTGATTATGTAAATCAGGTGATGCCATGTGATATGTTGGGGGGCAGTTGAGCTAGGACAGATGTCCTGTTGTGTCTTCCAGCCACTGCACAAGCTTCATGAGTGCACTCGCTTGCTCAAATATATTCCATTTGGCCATCCATGCATCCTTGGAGTCCCAAAGTCGACTTGGCATTGTCCTGTGTACCTCAAGGCATTTCACAAGGGCTTGGGTATGGTAACATGGATCCTGAGGGGCATCTCGCCTCATTTTGACTTCACTGACCTCTCTAGGTAACATTTTGATGCATCCATGTCAATGTCTCGGCCTGTAGGGCTCACAGGTGCAGTTTCGAGCCTTTGCAGATATTTGTGATGACATAGGTATGCTATCTTTGATGTCCATGCTTCGGCAGTCAGGCTGACTAGCCTCGCCAGCAAGCAGTGCTTCCTCAACTTGCTCCAAGTTGCCATTGCCATCCTTTACAATGCCAATGTCATTGCCTCTCTTTCCATCACCTTTGTTGAGCATCTTGCTCTCTATGCTCACCACAATTGGTGTGATTGTGCCTAACACCTCAGATAGGCTCTTGATGCCTTCAACAGTGAACGTTCACCTTGGAACCTCAATCCTGATGCATCCTCATCAATGTTTTGGTATGGGGGTCCTGCAGAGGCATTCCACATGTCCTATGGGTGGTACTGATGATGCAAGTATGTTTCTTTCCCTTGGTGACCAGTCTCCATTGTAGTACTGAATGCTGGTCCCAGCTAACATCCTTGTCTCGACTCCGAGTGAGTCAATGGCATCATTGCTTGTTGCATCATCTGCACTGCTCTCATCTTGCATGTTCCCCTCATCCCTGGCCTCCTTCAGCTGTGATTTGATGTGCAGCAGATATGCTCATGTCTTGGCTGTCTTAGCACTGGTAGGCCCTGTCTCCACCTTGTCACACTTGCCTTAATGACTTCATTAATCTTCCAGCATGTCCTTGTGCCTTTGGGCACTCCTGGCTCCCTAGCTTTGTCATCAGGTAAGCTCTTGAGCATGTGCCAACCTTCATAGAATTCTTGTGGTATTGCTGGTGCACAGTTGTGCGTGTTTCACAGCATCTTGACCTCTTGCACCTCGCTGGACCCCACTGTGTGCTGTTCAACAGCTGTAGTGCCAATTCCTTCCTTTGGGCACTCCTCTGGTGTGTACTGACACCTACAGGTCTCATTTGTTATTGCCAATGTGCAACCCTGCTTGGTGCACAGTCCTGCACCTCCAAGTGCACTGCCATGCACTCCCAGCCTGTCACAAGCATCTCCATAGGTGTACCAAGTTGCAGCCATGGGTAGCAATGTGTCCTTTTTTGGTGCATCTTTCCCATTCTTGACTGTTCTGCTGCTGGCCCTTGATACTTCCAGCATCTTCATAATCACACGCTGATGGCTCTTGCTACCAGCTGACTTGTTAGCACAAACTTGAAGATCCTTTCCACTGGTGTTTTGGCCATTTGCATAGCTGCTCACATTACCACCATACTCCCCCTCAATGGTACTCATCCCTGCTCAGTTGGTGACTCCAATATGTAGTTTGTCATAGGGGGTTTAGATTGACTGTACTTCATAGGTGTTCATAGTAAATTCTTGGTGGTGCATGCTTCCATTTGAAGAATTAGGTCTGGTGCTGGCTCAATAGCCTCGCATTTGCATTGCTCAGCCATGACCTTGGGTTCAGCATGCCCATCTGACTCCTTGCAGCTCATCTCCTCTGCTGCATGCTGTTTAGCAGCTGTAGTGCTGACTCCCTCCCTCGGGTGTTCAGCTGGTGTCTGGAGACTATTTGGTGGGTCTCTGGCACTCGCATGTGCCCTTCTCTTGTGTGCATGTTGACCAGGGTCATCTACATAGTGCTGTGGCACATCTGTGCTGCTGCTTGGTTGATCCATGGTGCTGCTTGCACAGCTGCTACCCCACTCCCCTTTGAGCTCTGTTCCCTGAGTTTTGGGGTAGCTGGATGCTCCATTGCTTGGTGAGACTCTTGCCTCAATGATCCTGGCTGGCCTTTCATTGTTGGCCTTTTCCAGTCATTTGTGTTCTAGCATGTTTGATGTGTGGTGGATCTCTGTGTCCCCACCATCTGCCTCAAGGTTTGCCATCTCCTTGGCTGTGATATCCTGGCCATTGGTTTCATCTGTGGCTTCCTCACCCAGACCTCTCTTTGTGGCTTTGTTTTCACTAACCATCCCAGATGTCTCACCCTCAACTTCACCTGATTTTGCCCTTTCGAACTCGACTGGAGATGCACACTGACAACACATGTCTTCAGTGGACTTTGTAGTCTTCAATTTGACCTCTCCACCCTGCAACATGACTTGCTGGACCACCTTGACTGTAGTCTCAGCTTTTACTTCATCACCACTTCTTGCCTCATCATGACTGTTCCCCTTGAGCCTCACTGCCTTAGGTGGCTTGCTTGACAGTTCATCAGGCTTCACATGTGGTACAAGTGTCTCATCTTGTGGTTCTCATGCATATTTGCACTTGCCATTTGTTCCCTTTGGTTCATCCTTGCCAGTGCTCGACTGTTCAGCTGGTGTGCTGACACATTTTACAGGGATGGAGATAGGATTTGGGTCACCATAGGTAGTTGCTAGGTAGTTGAACATTTCATGGGCTGTCTTGTAGTATTTGATGCATGAAAAGGTCAAGTCCGGTGTCACACACCAAAGGTGTTTGGTGAGGTGGACATGGATGTAGCTGATGAATGGAGGTGAAGACCATAGCCCTCATGTGAAGAAGGACAGCCAGCAATGTTGGCAGTCATCCCTCACACAAGAACAGGTTGTCAGTGCCAAAGAAAAAGGAGGAGGCAAGTTAAGTGCCAATAAAGTTCTTAAACGCCCATGTACGGCATTCTGGTTTTCGACGTATCTCCACCAATTCTGCAGACACCGAAACCATTCCCACACTCGCTTGTAGTGCTCAGCCACTGCGATCCTACCTTCCAAGATTGGAAAGGATTTGTGCACTCCACACGTTTCTACAGCACTCCCTCCAAAAGACGCTCATTTCGCTAATTCTTCTGATATGGCTGCCTCCACATCAGTCATTTCACTTGTCCCCTTTGCTAGGGACCATGGCTACATATATCTACCAGGAGTTCCTACCAGCTTCCATCCTGAAGTGTCCTGGTACATCCCACCCTCATCTGCCCCCTCTCAGCCCATCCAGCTTGGACAGTGTGTTCTTTTTGTCAGTATGACCTCCAGGAGGACGTTCTTTGGTCGCCTCAGGTCTGTCATTCACTTGGAAAGGTCTTATGTGGTTGTTTCAGTCTCTCCAGTCCAAGAAGCATATGGATCCTTCCTCCCTGCTCCCTGCAACATGTCTTCATACCAGTCTCAGTCCATCATTCTTCCAAAATTGCGACAGCTACAGTATAATCTACTGTTCTCCACTCTCCCTGATTCGCATCCATGATGAGTATGATGCACATCTTGCCTCCTTGTTGCAAGATACAGCAGAAGACACTCCCCCTTCATCCTCTCTTCCAACAGAGCCTCATTCATAAAGTTTTTATTTGCTTCACTGAGAGGATGGTTTGGGGGGGAAAGTTGCGATCCCCTATGCTCCTGTCACCCCACAGACCCCCAAAGCTTGACCCCTGTTGACATCTGACTCACCCTGTCTGCTTTTGGATGTACTATATCAGGCATCAGATCAGCGCTGCCTCTCTGTCATCCCACTTTGGCCTAGAAGTGATCTCTTCAAGATGTGACATGCACAGCCTCCCCCTAATGCGATTCCAGTGCACTTTCCCAGTTCCTGACATTGCTTGACTCATACTTTGACATTCTGACTGTCTTTGACTCACCTATTGCCAATACTTACCAATCTTTTGACTTTGCTTACTGATTCTTTGCTTTTTGGCTCACTTATCCTTGCCAATGCTTACCAATGCTTTCCAAGATGATTACCCATCGCTTACATTCCTTACTCATCAGTTACCAATCACTTACCAAGTGTTTGCACCTTGTTTTCCATAGGCAACGCCCCTGTACTGTATATAAGTCACTGTACTTAGGTAGCAAAAGAAAAAGAAAGACATCAGAGAGCCCCTCTTGCTTGCAATTTATCATCTCTCAGTAAATCATTCATCAGCTTCGGTAGTTGAGACTTTATTAAGGGTCTAGCTATCATCTACTTCGCTTATCATCATCTATCATCCATATACTTCGCTCCAAGCCCTCCCTGAGCTCAGTACAGCTTAGGACATTGAATTAAGTCACCATCCATCCTTCTGTAGGCTGACAGCAGTCTACCCTGTCACTTTCTATCACATTCTTGCTCCCTCTTCGTCAGGAGCACCCCCAACCCTCAGCACTCATCTTTGAGTGTTGTAGCTTGCAAAAACCCTCCCAAAGAACAGGTTCTACCATCTAGGTACCGCATAGGCACACCACCACTCGCTTTCATTGTCTTTTGTGTTGGTTTTGGTTGGTTTTCACCACTGAACCACACTTTGACTCACACCAGGATGTTCCACATCAGGATAGACTCAGTGCTCACATTCAACTGCTGCCATTTATTTAGTTCATCTCCTGCTAGTTTTGGCTTTGGCTTTGTGCCAGCCAACAGCTCTTCAACATTTTGGGTTTGCACAACCTTGAGTATCTTCATGCAATACTCTTTCCAATTCCATCCATTTGTCTTGAGCTCTGGAATGTAGATGAAGCCTTCCCTAGTCCAGTATCTCTTCACTGCCCTCCAACAGAATGACCCACAAAGTTTTGATTCAGAAGATCTAGACTGGCATAGCAAGGGCACACTTCCAGTGGATGAATGGGACATTGTTGTGATGTCCCAGGCACTTCATTGTGATCTTAAGCACAATGTTTGTCCCCCTGTAATTGAGGAACATGTCTTTGAAGTCAGCATTGAGATGGAAGATCAAATTAATCTGCATAATACATACATGTCATCCCAGTGAAAATGCAAAAACCCACAGAGGTCAGTAGATGAGGTGGATATTGATGTCGATGATGTGTCATCAAGTTGTAAATGGCCACATAGTTCCAGCAAACATACTACTGCATCCCTTACCATTGACAATGTCCAGACCTGTTGTTTCACTGCCCAAGCCATTACCAATGATGATTGTGTGGATGCCTTTCTGTTGCAGATGATTTCAAAGTGGTCTTTAGATACTAACCCAGAACAGAAGCATGCCTTTATGATAATAACAGAGCATATGATGCAGAACAACCCTGAACAGATGTTGATGTTTATTATGGGCATCAGGGGGTCCAGGAAAAGCCACCTCATCAAAGCAATTGTAGACACATTTATGCAACAAGGTCACACATGGGAGATTCTGTTGTGCACTCCAATGGGTAGTGCTGCATGCCTCATCAATGGTTTCATGATCCATGCACTCACCCTCATGAATTCTTGTTCCCTGGGCAAAGGCAAGAGATGGGATCAGTGCAATACCAACAAACAGAATGTTGATATGGATGAATTACAAGAGATATGGCATGATGTTGCATATTTGGTTTTGGATGAGGTTTCAATGGTTTCTGCTGAGCTGCTTTCTGACATAGCAAAACATGTAACTCTTGAAAAGGCTGGTGACCCAGATAAAAAGGATAAGCCATTTGGGGGCATCAATGTCATCTTTGCTGGAGATATGGCACAACTTCACCCTGTGAATGGTACTGCCTTGTACTCACATGCCATTGTGAATAACCTGTTGAGGTGTTCATCTGAAACTGTGAAGGTGCAGTGTCAATTATTCAGAGCTTTCCTATGGAGATTGTTAACTCACATTGTTCCACTCAACCAGAATGAGTGTGCAAAAGTGGACCCTTCCTTTGTCAAAATGCTTGCACAGATAAGATTGGGATCAGTGACAACATCCACTGATGTGGCACCATCCAGTTGGCAACTGTTGAAGTGTTGTCCCTTTTACTTGACTTTTGCTTACATTGTGCAAGCTTACATAATAATTCCTCGCACTTAGGATGTTTGTTTTTCCTTCAGGTGTACCTCAGACTTCTTCTAACTGAAGCCTGAGTTTCCTTCCTAGGTCCCTCATCTCAGCCTACCTTCAAGAGGTTATGAGCCCTGAGCAGCTCTAACCTTACAGTAGCAAACTTGAACCAAGTGGTACCACAGTATACAATAAGACATGTCATCTGGACCTTTGTCATTGATGTCTTGGGCTCTAGGCCCATCCACAAGTGCAAATACATCAGCCTCTACTTCTACAAGAGTCTTGCAAGGCTCAAATTGACTCTATGACATAGCTCCCCTTGCAGATGATGGTTCAAACTATCAAATGTGGAAATTCCAAATGCAAAAAGTCTTAACAGTTTGTAGCCTCTGGACCATTGTTGCTGGTACAGACACAAAGGTAAAACCTCCAGACCAGACAACTCATCCTGACAAGTATGAGGAATGGCTCCTCAAGGACCAGGAAGCATGTGTGCAAGTCACACCTGTCTTCAAGGATGAACCCCTTAGTGGAGTACTATATGTGAAATCTGCTGCTGAGACATGGAAGAAACTCAGTGAGAGATATGAAGGAAAAGGCAAGCAGACTATTGCCGGCCTCATTGGTGAGTTGTTCCAAGGAACACTTGCAGATGACCAACCAATGGAAACACAGCTGAATGCAATGCATCAGAAGGCACACATTCTCACCTTGCTTGGACAACCACTTGAGGACTCACTTGTAGCCATTGCAATGGTCATCTTGCTCCCACCATGATACTCTACCCTCTGCACAATCCTAATGTCATCAAATGACAAGATAACTCCTGAGACAGTTATTTCCCAAGTCCTTGTCAAAGAAAAGTCACAACAAACTTCAAAATCACATTCTGCTCTTGCCACAAAGACAAACCAGGCAAGAAGTCAAAAACAGCAGACAAGAAGAAGAAAGAGAAGATGTGTGCCTATGCACCATGTGGTGAGACAGGACACACAGAGGACAAATGCTACAAGAAGAAAGCAGATGAAGCAGCTAAAGCTCCATCCCAAAGTACTTCACATGGGGATAAGGATAAGTCAAAGGAGAGGTCAGAACTGACAGCAAAGATTGCAGCTGTCACAGCAGAAGAGGAAGGCCCTCTTCACTTATTTGTAGCTCACACATGCCCAGACACTAGCACATCAGAGTGGGTTGTAGACTCTGGGGCCTCTGCACACATGTGCTGCCAGTGGTCATGGTTTACAACATTCAGAAAACTGGTCCCCTCTCAACCAGTGATCATTGGCAACAGCAGAACAATCCAAGCCATAGGCAAGGGGAGAATTGAGCTCTCCATGCACCTTGAGGATGGATGCACAAGCAAAACCATCCTACAAGATATATACTATGTTCCTGACCTCAACACAAATATCATGTCAGTCCCCTCTTTGGCCTTGAAAGGACTAAAAGTTACCTTTGGAGAATAGACATGCCAGGTTCATGTGGAAGGCCAGGTTGTAGCTCTCACCACCAAATGCAGATCCCTCTACATACTCAAAGCTAGTGTCATATCAGGGAGCCATGCTGCCTGTATCATCAATACCCCAGATGCACTTGATGCAAATGAGCCACACATGGCACTCACCTCTCAGATGACAATATCCAAAACTACTCTAATTATGTGGCACTGCCATCTTGGACATGCCAATGTCAAACATGTCCTAAATTTGCTTGACAAGGACATGGTGTCTGGAATGGACATCATAGGGACCAGGGAGATCAGCACACACACATACAAGGCCTGTCCTGAAGGCAAACAACACAGGGACCCTATTTTGTCAAAGTCAGATGTGGACAATCCACACATACTACATCAGACTTACACAGATGTGTGTGGACCCATGGAAACAACAGTGTGGACAGGCCACAAGTACTTCATGACCTTCATTGATGGCCATTCACACCATCTAGTGGTGAATATGGCTCAAAGGCATTCAAAGCCTACCTGAAGTCCAAAGGGATACACCATGAGAAGACAAATGCATATACACCACAGGAAAATGGAGTAGCAGAGCACATGAACCACACCATTGTAGAATCTGCATGCACTATGCTAAGTGATGCTGGACTACCCAACAAGTACTGGGGAGATGCAATCCTCCATGCAGCACACATAATAAATTGCCTGCCTACAAGGGCACTCAAGCAAGATTTTACACCCTACAAAGCATACACAGGACATAAACCAGTAATTTCTCATCTATGGGTTTTTGGATGCACAGCACATGCCCACATACCTGAGGAAAAGTGGCAAAAGCTGGGAGTCAAGTCCCTTGAATGTCAGTTCCTAGGCTACTCAGAGAACAAGAAGGTGGACACCTGTGTACACAAGACTTTGGGTCAGATCATGGAGACATGCAATGTCATTTTTGATGAGGGAGATGGGACAGACAAGTCCTGAGTCCAGATTGACATTGTTGTCAAGGAAACAAAGCCTGTAGTGCCTGATATCAGTGATCAGAATGCTCAAGGGCACAAGTACCAACCTACAGAGGAAAATAGCAGCTCTGACAGCTTGGATGCAGCCTTGGAAGGAGGAAATAACCTAGTACATGACTGGGGGACCTAGATAATACTACAGCTACTAATGGCAATGAGGCAATCACAAATGATCAGGACATTTCAATGCCTGAGCCCAGAGTTCAAGTCCAGAATGAAAAAGGTGATAGTGGGTCAAACCATGTGAATGACAAGGACAAACACACCTTGGAACAAAGGTGCCAGGTGACACCTATGCCTGGTCAATACCCTGGATCATCACAAACACCTCCAGGACCATATCCAGTGCCAATCCCACCTCCAGGTGTCAGAAGATCATCTAGAATTTGAAAAATGCCTGTAAAAGATGATGATCAACATTATTTCATCAATGCCTATGAATGATGTGGCAGGGGATGCTGTGGGAAGGGACAAATGTGGTGAGAGTGGTGAGAGAGCACCAGAGAGCATGGAAACTGCAAGTGAAGGTGGTGATAAGCCTCATGGTGAACAACATCACCACAATGCTTACCAAGCAAACACATCATGTAATCATGAACCAGCAACCTTCACAGGGGCAATGCAGTGTCCTGATGCTGATTGCTGGTATGCAGCCATGGCTGATGAACTCACAATGCTTAAGAATATAGGATTATATGAGGAGGTCCCTCAGCCACCTGATTGAAGGATCATTGACTCAAAATGGGTATACAGAATAAAACAAGGACTGATGGGCAAAATTGATAAATACAAGGTGTGACTCATTGCAGAAGGATTCACACAGGTACATGGTATTGACTACATGGAGACAATTGCACCTGTAGCCAAGTTCTCTATGATAAGAATCCTACTTACCCTCTTGAATTCATTAAGGTCAGAATCAAAAGTACCACTGTCAAGATCATACACAGCAATCACTTTTTTGTTTGTTTAATGTTACAGATGCAGCCATCATAACATTGAGTATATTGACCTAACTTTTATATACTTTCTGCATCTCTTGTATGCTAGTCCAATCTAAACAGAGTGATCAGACTTATCTTGGATAATGGGTGTCCTCTGTATGATGATTTCTAACTCTGTAGCAACAGCATTTCATAGGGCAAAAAATTACAATACCTTATCATCACATACCATTCAGGGCAACACCAGGCATATTGACCTAACTTTTCTGCACTTTCTGTATCTCTTGTATGCTAGTCTATCTAAATACAGTGTATGGCATGTTGGTACTTATCTTGGAAAATGGGTATCTTCTGTGTAACAATTTGTAACTCTCATAGCAATGGCATTTCACAGGGTGAAGGATTACAATACCTTAACATTACATACCATTAGGGTGACATTGGGCATATTGACCTAACTTTTATGCACTTTCTGTATTTCATGTATGCTAGTCTAATCTAAATATGGTGCATGGCATGTTCATACTTATCTTGAAAAATGGGTATCTTCTGTATAATGATTTGTAACTCTCATAGTGATGGCATTGTACAGGGCAAAGGATTACAATACCTGATCATTACATACTATATAGGGTGATATTGGGCATATTGACCTAACTTTTATGCACTTTCTATATCTCTTGTATGCTAGTCTAATATAAATACAGTGCATGGCATATTGGTATTTATTTGGCAGTGTGAGAAGGGTGTAGCATGCTACAGAAGTTCCAGTGATGTCATTGATCACTCTACATACCTTTTCAACAGCATCAAAATCAAATCATTGTATTGATACCTACCATCTGTCAGAACAAGACATGTTTAGTTGATATGAGAGCACTATTATAACAGCCAGTTCACATAACAAATCTGCTTTGATCCTGTGCATATTCTGATCAATATTCTCCACAGTTCCATGTGAAGACCAAGATGGGAGCCTTTTTGCATCACTATCCATTATGGAATGGAGGGCAGACAGACAAGGTTCACAACCCCATGCATGTCTGCTATGCATATAGTAGACAATAGTGAGTGGTAAGTGTGACAGTGAATTGAACATTCATATACAGTATATCTTTGTCCAAGTCCCCATTGTCAGATGAAATCAGTCAGAGAATACTGTAGAAACAAGCAGAATGCAATACTACATAGTAGGGACATGTCTATACAGGCATCTTTGAGTATGCCCAGTTTCCAAATTTTCCTCCAGTATGCCACTACTAGATCAGGAAATTAACACTTTGACTATTTTGACTATTTCATGACTATTGTGACTATTTGTGACTTTTTTGGAAGGAATCTACTATCCATGCTTTTTTTGACCATACACAGCATTGAAGAATGAAAAGAGAGTGGAATCTATTAAGACAACTCAGGAATACTAAGTGGACAATATATCTAAGCCAAGAAGACTAGAAAATGTGTCAAAATTCAGAGATATTGAGCCATTGGTGTGATACACACTCTGAGAGAAAAATCACAATATCTCTTAGAAACCTCCATCAATTTGAATGTATGTGGTATCTACTGAAAGCTATGAATTAGATGGTTTGAATGAGACAAAAATCAGTGAGAACAGTGCTACCATTCCTGTGGGAACAAAGGGACCAGTGTTCCCACAGGTACATTACCCATCTCCAACAGGTATGACTGCACTGTTCTCACTGATTTTTGTCTCATTCAAACCATCTAATTCATAGCTTTCAGTAGATACCACATACATTAAAATTGATGGAGATTTCAAAGAGATGTTGTGATTTTTTCTCAGAGAGTGTGTATCACACCAATGGCTCAATATCTCTGAATTTTGACACATTGTCTAGTCTTCTTGGCTTAGATATATCATCCACTTAGTATTCCTGAGTTGTCTTAATAGATTCCACTCTCTTTTCATTCTTCAATGCTGTGTATGGTCAAAAAAAAGCACAGATAGTAGATTCTGTCCAAAAAAGTCACAAATAGTCACAATAGTCACAAAATAGTCAAAATAGTCAAAGTGTTAATTTCCTGATTGGTGCCTAATTAGCTGCTGTTTGAACCCACAGACTGCCATGGATTTTGGCACAGACCACCTAGGGGCTTGATGTGTGACATGGACAGCAGGTGATCAGTTGATCAATCAATGTCTTTCATTGTGTTCATATTTAGGATATGGGACAGGTGTGTACATCAACAATTTCTTCAGCATTTGTTCATGGCCATTTGAATGTTCTTGGTCCAGCGTCTTGGACAAAGATGGATCAGCTCATAGGTAAGAAAAGCCAAGTTCCAGTGGATACACAAGCACTCTGGACCCATATTGCCTACTGCTCCAGTGCACAAGAGTGCTTGATTTGTTTGGCCACTTGGATGTGCTTAGCAACTTTGTAAGTGGCACATTCTGAGGTCATTCACATTCATTAAGACCCCAATCCACCTGTCATAATGGCCAAACCCTAGCAGTATCAAGGATGCAATGACCCACTAGAATTTGCAGCCATAAATACAGCCAGCACATTACTGCTTCTGCAGACACTAGTGATTGGTGCACACTACACATTCCATAGATGGTATGGATCCTATCTGATCAGCGATCACTTGACAAGAGAGTAGATTGAAAACTCAATTGGAGTGAAATTGGGATGTAAATTCCAGTATTTAGTGGAGTAGAACACTCATCCACTCCCTTCCCCATTTCCAGTCAGAGTAAGTCAGGTGACCTGATTTCTGTCTGGATAGGACTCTGAGTTCCATAGGGAGGCCATGCACTCAGCTATTTCTGAACCCAGTGCTGTAGGTTTTTCAAATCCAGTTCAGGATTTAATGGCACAATTGGACTGCCAACTGTGAGCATATGCTTTCTGCTGTCTTATTTTGGCATATGGATATCTGATTCTAGTTGATTGCTCCATGTTGTGTCTGCTGCCCCATATGGGTTACATGCTCTTATATATATATGTACATATATCAATGTGCTCTGTGTGCACATCTTACCTCCCTTTCTCTTTCTCTCACTCTCACTCTCATCCTGCATTAGCATATACACCTTTGATTACACATGTCTGTCCACAATCCATCTTCAGTTTTGATCTTAGTATTCTCTTCCCTCCAGTGGTGAGTTTCCACCTTTTGAACATGCTATAGCATGGGTTGACAACTGACAAGGTGTCAATCAGTCATCAAGTTGCCATACTCCCTCTGTCTCTGTGCCATTGACTACTTGTAGTTGAGGGAACAATACCCTGCCCATGACACTACCATCCTCCCCACTGCCTCCATCACCATCATCTCCATTGCCTGCCTTGTTCCACCTACACTGCAGCCATCTGTGGTCAACCACAATGTTGCCTGACTCAGTCATTGCACAATTCCACCTCATTTGACCAAATGCACCAGAAAGACTTTATTATCTTGCATTCAATAAATTATTAAATAATATCTTTCCTCTGGACAGTGATTTCATGGTTGCAGTCCAATACCTCACACCAAACACCAATCTTGCAAAACATATCAAAAAGATAAAATAGCACACCCCACACCATGTATGGTATCCAATGGATGGTAGTGCTGAGTTTCCCTTGGTGATGAGGTATACATACATGTAACATATTATATTCATCACTCATTAAAACCCAAAAATGCGAAAATTGATACACTGGGACTTGTGATTCAATGGATACATTTGGCTACTCAAGGTGTAGGAGACTAACACCCAGTCTGAAGTTCTTGGGGTTGTGTTACACTCAAGTGGGTCTAATATAGTCCCAGGAGGTCCTATCATATGAAAAAAATCAGCACTACCATCCATTGGATACCATACATGGTGTGGGGTGTGCTATTTTATCTTTTTGATATGTTTTGCAAGTCTCCACAATTTTTTGCACCTTTTCCCATGTGCTCTCCCCTGAATGTATGCACTTTGGAATATTGTGGTGACTGCCAATAAGTATTCCAGTGCTGCCTAGATAGTCAGAATAGCAGTAAACAGCCTATAACCTGATGAAACCCCTACATACCAGCAGGAAGAGATCATGGCACAACACCTCAAGGTTTCTGCCCCACATAATGATCTGTTGATATGTTGTAGGTACAGAGCCATCCTCCAATCTGATTCCTTTTTAAGTGCCCATGTCAAATATATCAAACATGCAAGCACTTTTTTTGTCTTAGCCCCTAAGATACTTTCCAGTTTTTCAGAGCCTTTCAGACACTGCATGGATAATCAAATTACATGCAAATACACTCATTATGACCACTACACTATGTCAGATTACATTACCAGTGCCAAAAAGCCCAGAAAAATATTTTTCAGGGTGTAACACAGGAGGAGGCAATTGTGCCACTACACTTGAAGCACCCCACCCCAACCTATCAACTTTTGATATGTTGTAGGGAAACATGGCCCCTTCAAGGGGACACAATAAATAGATAGATATGTCCAATATATCAACAAAGCATTCGCTTTTTCTGTTTTTCCCCCTATCTATCCCACTTTGCAATCATTTAGGCCCATTAGGATGGGCAGAAAAGTGTTCATTTATGGTCTAATACACTTATAGTACATCTAACTATCATATACAGTGCCCACAGGGCAGGGACAGAGCCCAGGAAGGAAGGGAGGCTGGGGGCAATGAGGGCAGTGTGTGGGAATGTTGGATATCAGGCACATGCTAAATGAGGACATGTTTTGGGAGTTTTAGTGGCTGCGCTTTTTTATGCTTATGTGATTACATAAAATGCGGAGGAGTGGGGATTTGTGGGGAGAAACTCCCAAGGGGAGGGGGTGGGCAGATCTCAGATCTGCACTACTAGTATGCTGACACATCACTACTGGTATAAGGGAGTTAGGCAGTCTTGCATCACAGTAATGCTACAATTATCACACTTTGATGCATCAAAATGACACTATAGCCTGGGATGTTGAAAAAAGCATCTCAATTTTCAGGGTGCAGTGACCTTGTAAACAAGGTGATGACCATGTGACCTTTGACCAAACAAACTGCATGAATGTATGACTGCATAACCTACAACCAAATGAACTGCATGACCTTTGGACTGCATGAATGTGTGACTGCATGACTTCAGTGTCCCAGTGTCCTCCTAACCGACAATACTTCCCAACTTCAAAGATACATGCTGCATGTCCACATGACCACCAGAAAAAGTTCCAACTTTTGGCCGTACAGAAGCGCAGTTGTCCAGCTTTCCATAGGATGAGTGTATCCAAATTTCCCTCCCACTGGCCATGTTTGCTGAGCTCGCTATTCATACCTTATTGCATAATACGATATAGTGGTTGATTCATAATTCGGAACATTGTTGGCATCAGGCACTCCCTGCTATGACTAACACCAAAGTGTGTCACCTATTTTTCTAGTGAACTCCCCTGCGTAGATATTCACCCTGAACCCCTCTCAAACACACCGTGACAATTTCTTCGACATCTCCCATGCAGGAGAAGGCAGCCCTCTGGCTGTCCACTCAACATCCAGTTTTGTGCCAATGACCTGCTCACATTCACAGAAGCGATCCAAGAATACCATGATGCTGTTGATCTGAATCTAGGATGTCCACAAGACAATGTGAGGTCTGCCCACTATGGATCATTTTTACAGGATGAGTGGGAGTTGATCCATAAGTTAGGTGTGTCCTCTTCGCCTTGCCCTTGAAACACTTTTAGTCGTAGCAGAGTACTATCCCCCTCATCATATCCTTGTGTATACACACCACAGTCAATGCACCTCATGATGGCCAAATTCCGAGTTTTTCATCAACTGAAAAAACCATTGTTTATGCACAGATGCTTGAGAACACCTGTGCCCAAACCCTCATGTGTCACAGCCGCATCTGTCAACAACGTGGTCATAATACCAGTCTCGCAGATTGATACAAAATCCACGCTGTGAAAGAGGCAGTTCCCATATTTGCTCATGGAACATCTTGTATTGGGAGGATATTCAGAAGTGTTTGGAAGAAGCAGGGGTGGATGTGGTGATGTCTGTTGAAGGCCAGTCATATAGTAACCCTGGGCTCGCATCTGCTGCCTCTGGTACTGGAAGCTGAGATCGCTATCAATGCATCAATCTCAGCTGTGGGACCAAAGTTAAAATCATCCTCACATGGGCCACGTGTGCATATGCACTTACTTACTGCTTGGAAGCTTGATCTCAGATATGTCACCGAAATTACCATCATTGCATCACACCATCGGAATGACTGGTCACATTACTTCCTCTATTTACAACTCACGAACATTTTGTAGGGCCTTTTCTGATGAAGGTGGTGATATCAAGATAAGATCATCAATGCATCTTCAAACCATCCTTTGCCATATCCAGTACCTGAGGCTCACAAGTATCTTCCAATACTTTCAAGTTCTGGATACCACCTTCAGCACCCATCCCTACATGAACCTTCGCATCCTCCCCAGTCTTCATGAATGAGACCATCTTCCAGCCCTCCCTTCCAAAGAACCCTAACACAGAGCCCCATCTCCTCCTAGTATCCAAAATCCCTTTCTCTATGCTGCCCATCTATATCTTAACAGTACTTATGCTTCCCCCCCCATTTCCTCCAACTTTTCATGCCCTGCTCACCCCACCCATGCATGTGCCATCCTGTTCTCACAACTCATTGCCAAATACCTTTTCATCCACTCACCCAGACACCTCTCCACTGCCACCTAAACTGGCCATGTGACGAGCATGGCAACAAGGATGATCCCAGGCACCATCGTTGCAGGTGTAGGGAGGTAGGGGAATGAACAGGCTATGATCAAAGCCTGTATAATCCAGTGCCTGACACTGTCATTGCCAGCATTGACACTTGCGTTGTACCTGCGTATCATGCAACCCTTATCTACAAATCTTCTATCCTGGTACTGGAAGAAACTAGTAATTGGCATTTCAAGCTTCAGAAGGTCCATCTTGCCAGCAAGCCCATCTCCATGTTTCCAAACTTCTCCATCCCAACCAGTGGGATTTGGAATCACAGTGCGACTCAGTTTCTGCTAAGATAGCTAAAGGAGTTGGTAAGTGTAGGAAAGAATAACCCTAGATAAAATGCACCTTGAGGCGTGTGGTCAATGCCCAGGTATTGTTGGAAGCTGATTTCGCATCTTCCATGCATTTGTATGCTTTGGATAGAGTTGAGAAGGATAAGGCCTTAGTAAACCTGTCAATCTTGTGCAACTTACTGAAAGACAGATTCAACAAAAAGTTCATTGTCAATGAAACAACTGAACTCACCTCATGACTTGCATCACTACACATGCTCCCACGAGCTCTGAATGGAACTCCGTTGGTAGTATCAATTCTGCCGAGCCGTTGGGAGCACTTTCCGTTCAATGCAGTCTGTGCAGAAGGCTGGTCGATGGCCTGACAAGTAGTCAGGATGGGATATTCTTGACTTGTGGGACACTCTTCGGTGTGGGCACTGCGGTCGCATGGATTGTATTGGGGATTTGTGAAGTGGAGTCAGTCCAATTGAAAACATGAGTGGTGGGCGAGGCCAACTAGCCAAAACAGGGTGTAGTGATGTGTGGGGTCTAGCAAGGTATCAAAACTAACATTTTTGGCACAGGAACTAGCTTATGTTCCAATCGCTCGGAGTTCGGAGGTTGGGGTTTGTTTGCATTTCAGCCAGATGTGGAGCAATCATGTAACTTCATTTGGATGGCACTGTCGATGTCAGAGTCCAGCTCAATATCAATGTGGGGACATTGAGGGGCGACAATTGAGATGTCAAGTTGGGCGATAAACCAGCAATATAATGGGCACAGCATGATCCAGGGGAGCTATGGGCTCAGACAACATAGGTTGGCCATGTGCGGGTGGAGTCCCAAACCTCAGATGGCAATCCAGTGCATCCAAGGCACATCCTGGGCACAGAGCAACTTCTGGAGGCAAGCCAATGCAGGACCACTGAGGGGAAGTGGGAAATGGGATAGAGCCCTGAGAATGCCACCACTGTTCTGGGTGACAGTGCATCTGAAGATAGGCACAGGGATAGTGGTGGGCATTGGGTGTCGTATGAATTGACATGGGAGTCGGGTAGAAGGGAGGAGCATTGATTATAACATGGGTGAAGGTAACCGAGTCCTCGAGGGTCACTCAATGCGAGCCTTTTAAGAATGCTGTAGTGAGTGCCTACATAGAGAGCGCTTGGTGGCTATTTGGGCACATTGTACCCGACTCCTCTATCGCAATCATCATTACCATGACATCATCAGCTGGCCATTTGTGTGTATTGTGGGGCAGTGTGGGGCACAGGATCATGACACTGTGGTGGTTTCAATGTTATCACATGCTCTAAAGAGTATTCCAAAGTGAAAATAGCATATTTTCTGATGAATCAAATTACGAGACTCTTGTAAATCTTGATTTCAAGCAAACATATAAAATTTATCCAAAGTCTATATTGTGAGAAACATTGAGATGTGTATCCGAAGACAATTGGAAACTATATATTGCAAGAATGTCACAAGGTTATTGACAATAATATCTTCCTAAAGAGCTGGTAACAACAGTAAAAGTTGAAACCTGGAAATTGCTTTGTAGGGATGCATAATTCAATATTATGCAATCCATTCTGAGATTATCAAAATATAAGATTATCTGCATCATCAAAAGGTGTTACCAAAGTAAATAACTAAATATCAATTCTGAGATGCTCAGAAGACATCAGGCAGAGAGCAGGCCAATGATCAGCTGGTAACTGCCCAGTGATCTCCATATTAGGCATTCTTTTTGTATCTCCAACACAATTAAGCATATCTAGGCGACAGTATGATTGACTAATCTCTAGTAATGGTACTGGAAGGAAGCAGCAACCCAGGCAGCATGTAATATAATGATGGGGAGTGCACCCCCTTCATTGTTATAGTTGTAGGCAAATTGACCATTCTAAGGGATACACCTCATTTGGTCATTTTCATGTCTGGAGGCATATCAACACAGCTCACAAAGGTGATGTCTATATACAGATCCTACATCTGTCTATACAATGTGACTATACAAAAGCACTGAAGGAATGCCAGTGAATCGATCATGATTAGGCTGAATGGCCTATCTTGCAGCATCAATGAGTCACACAGTGATGATCAGGCAAACATCATATAATGGGAGCTGAGTCCCATTCTCTAATACCACCCCTTTCAGGGTTTTTTTAGTTTGACATTTACTGATGCAGTGAATTTTGCCTTTGAGCATGCCCTTCAGTATTAGGCAGTGCTGACCAGTACTTGTTGGGTTGGCAGGAGACAAGTTGCATGCCAGAATAGTGTGATGTTTGATGATGGTGCTTACAGTGCTTGAGGTCACAGTGGCCAACACATGCCCAGGAGGCACCACACCATGCTTCTCTGAAAAGAAATGATCTGGAATGGTGGTGTGAACCACTTGCTTGCCCAGGGTCCCATGATTGTAGGCAAGCCTGACTCTCAAGCAGACATGCCACTTGCTGAAGTTACAGAAGTCATTGTCAAAGAGCCAGGACATGCATCCTAAACAACAAAGTTAAGAAAATGTGTGGCAAGGGAGGGAGAGAATTAACATACCATAGTCAATGCTCTGTCACTCCTGCTCACTGCAATGTTGTGCATTGACATCATTGGGGGTGGTGACCCAGGGGTTGCTTGGGATTAATCCTGCACAACAAGCTAATGGAGTCCAGGTAAGTTCCCGAGCAAAGGAGTGAAGAGGAGACATGATGTACCAGAGGGCAGCATGACCTTGAATACTCTTGGCTGAGTCTGATTCATATTCACCTCCATATGATCTTTGACATTACACACTGGGCCCTGCTGATGCACCTTCACCCTTGACCCTTCTGCACTCCCCTCACCACCATAGTGGTGGAAAAGGCTTTTGAGCTGTTGAGTTAGATTCATGTGCCCTGATGGAGCTATTGTGGTCACCCTTGGACAGCAGTCCACTTTGTTGTCTAGTTCATCTTCCTTGTCTTCCTCTTTGTCCTCTTCATCCTCCTGTGCAGAAATATCCAGATATCGAGAAGCAGACATGCTCATTCTTGGATGCTTTGCTGGGTGTAGAGAGCAGTGGGATCTGTGTGAGCTTTTGCTTGATTGAGTGGTTAGTGAGGGATCCAAAACCTAAGGTGAACATTGGCTTATGAGTCTGTGATGAAGGAGCTTGGGGGGAGAGGATGATATGGGAGATGTCACCTGTGAGATACAGAATGAATTGGTTTATGAAATTGCATTGAGAAGTTTACTTATGGGAGGAAGAAGCTTGAGCAGGGGGGGGATCACATACACCTGGTGGATGTCAGTAAATTGTGAGGATTTAAAGATCTACTTACTAGAGGGCTCAACAATGCCACACTCAGCCATGGCTGCCCTAATGACCTCAACAGCAGTACCCTCCTGAGAGGCTTCGAATACTTGGTTGAAGATGGACTTCCACTCATCGAACTGGTACCTGTCACTGAACTTCTCCATCCCCATCAAGAATATGCTGAAGGAAAGGCTATTGTCAGTTGCCCAATGCAAAACCAACTGTCATGTGGCAGCATCTTCCAACAAGGGAACTACTGGGCTACCTTAGCTTGTTTGAGCTTCTGTGCAGCATTGATGGCATTTATCCCCATGCCCCCAGATTCAACATGATGATCTCAATCAGGTCTAACCATTCCTCCAATTTGAAGGTGATGCCAGCAATGGCAAGCTTGATTTCGATGTTGAATAGGAGGGTGGTGTCAGTGAATTCTTTGTGCATGAACCAGAAAGGTGAATGCCTTGTCATTGAGGAGAGCAGCAGTGATTTCGACCTTTGGCCCCATTGATAGCAGGGTTGTTGTAGAGCTGGAGGTAACTAGTGAGCAGTAAATAGAGTGGAGGGGGAAGTACTAACGAAGCAATATAAGGTGATGATTTCTGCTATTTGAGGGGATGGGCACTAAGCTTGGCAACCAGAACTGCTATTGTCCTGGACAAGAGGACAAAAAATGGTATCTTTTGATGTGGACAATAAGACTGATCTAGGGGTATGTAGTCAGATTGATAGCTGAGTATGCAGCATACATTGTGCTTATCTTTACTCAAGCATGCACAATTTCATTATATCTTGGTCTACACTGGTATTATTGAGATTCTGTAATGCCCACTTTGATAAGTTACTACAAGCTACCTTAATTATTATGGTTGACAGTGTCTACATATATACAAATGCATGTTTATTGGGTTAAATGCTCAACAGCACTCAGACATTGTACTTTGAGTTGCCAAGTCACTGTCACAGTGGCAATCAAGTCAGATGCTGCTCACAATACCCTACCATGCATGTTTATTGGGTGGAACACTTGAACTGCAATGAGCAATTGTGAATTGAACATTGTGCCAGTGACTTACTGCAAAGGATATGACATGACTGTAGGATGCAGTTAGTATGCAGGTAGCACTGTACATTGGCCACTTACCTGTGGGATGGTGAAAAGAGGGAAAAAGTGTTCATGAGAAAGTTCACCACTGATATACTGAATGCAACTCATGATCACATGGTAGCCACTTAAGCAAAGCACTAAACCTGACACATGCACATGATCATGAGTTGTGCTTAGTACCTTACAACTGTCTAATGGCAGCAAAGGCAGCACAATGGAGAAAAATGTAGAAACAAATTCATAGATACAAAATTAATGCAACTCATGATCACATGGTAGCCACAGCAAAATTGCACAACACACACACCATCAATCTCAGTATTGTAGGTTAGAACATGCAGACTCAGTGTGCATTAGGTTTAGGCTTAGTTCATGAGCACAACACAATAAAGATCTCATCACATTCATACAAGACAACATGAAAGATGGCATGCAGTGATCATCTATACAATAGGGCATACAAGTGGATATGTGGGTGATAGCTATAAGTTGGAGCAGGATGTATGCATATGATGGATTCTAGGCACAAAGGTACCAGGTACTTTGGGCTGACTGTATCCAGCACATTGAGCACCCACCTACAGTTTGAGTCTGACAGTTCACTCAGGTGAGGTGTCTCTTCTCACCTTTTGCCAGTGCCTTGATGAAAGGTACTTGAGATGAAGGTGAATCATATTGAGAATGGGCCAACAGTGCTCATAGTCCTCAAGCCATGGGAACCATCACCTGGCCTAAAATGGGTGAGTAAATTTGCTCTGGACACAATAAACAACCTACAATGCCAGTGACTTTCTGAACAGCTTTGAAATCCTGGTAGCTCCTGCTTTTCGTCATATTGAGATGCTTCTTCACTGCTGTGTGGATGACTCACTGCCAAGTCTTACCTTAGTGAATGATGCACATTGTCTAAGACATACATACCTTGACTTTATGCATCTCATTGTCACTCCATCACAAGTGCTCCTCAAGGTTGTATCCACACCTTCCCAGACAGCCTACCTTGCCAGGTGGTTTCTGAATTGTAGTGGTAGGCTCAATAGATTTGAGGCTGGTGCACATAATGTACCTACTTTGTACTGTATCATATGACCAAACAAGTTTGACAATTGGCCATGTTGCACAGACCAGCTAAAGTTGAGCCCACCTCTGAGTTGTCATTGTGTCACACAGCATAGCCATGATCATTGGATGTCACCATACTGCACAGTGTGGCTGAGGGGTTACTACTATATACATCTTGCCTGGATAATCCTGGCATGGATTCTGGCAAGTTGGGAAAGGTCTGGTACTAACCTGGTCTGGGCTCACTGGCATGAGCCCAGCATGTGTCAGCAATTGCCAGTGGGTCAGAAGGCATTCCACTGTAATTCTATTGGGTTGGTATGAATGCCAGGCTAATTCCAGTAAGCTGGGACAAATGCTGGGATAATGCCGATAAGCCAGCAAACATACTGGTCTTATGCTAGTGGGCCAGCACAGATGCCAAGGTAGTGATGGTCAGTTGGCATGGATGCTGAGCTAATTCCAGTTGGCCAGTATGGATGACAGCCACCACACTATTTCCAGTGGGTCAGAAGGCATACCAATGTACATCCATTGGGCCAGTATGAGTTATGGCCACTTCTAGTATGCTGGGACACATACCAGCCTTATGCAGGTGGGCCATGATGGGTGCCTGGATTATGGCAGGTAGTTGGAATATACAGCTAGCCAGCTTTCATGCCAGTATTAGTAAGCCAGGACCCATACTGGTATAGTGCAAATATGCCAGAATAGAGGATAAGCTGGTGGTGGTTTGTGGGCATGGATGCTCATCTAATTCCAGGTGGGCCAGATGGATCACAGCCTCCAGGATATTTCCAGTGGTTTGGAAAGCACACTAGTGGGATTCTATTGGGCTGGTATGACTTCCTGACATTTCCAGTTAGCTGGGTCAGATCCCATGTTATTGCCAGTGAGCTGGGATATCTACTGGGCTGAATCTAGGGGACCAGCAGGGGGCCAAGGCCAGTGACAGTTGGTTGGCATCAATTCCTAACTAACTCCAGGCTATTTACAGTGGTTCAGAAGGCATTCCAGTGGGATGGTATTGGGCTGGTATATGTTCTGGCCAAATCCAGTCAGCTGGGTTAAATTCCCAGTTGATGACCATGACCCAGGACACCTACCAGCCACAATATAGTGGGCTGGTGGCAGTTGTTTGGCATCAATTCTGAACCAACTCCAGTTGGCCAGGATGGATGACACCCTCTGGGCTGTCTACAGTGGTTCAGAAGGCACTCCAATGGGATTCTATTGGGCTGGTATATGTTCTGGCAAAGTCCAGTCAGCTGGGCCAAATTCCCAGTTGATGACCATAACCCAGGACACATACCAGCCTTATGATAGGGGACCAGGACAGATGCCCAGCCTATGGTAGTTGATTGGCATGGATGCCCAGTGAAGGCCACTTAATGTTACCAGTGTAGATGATGGGCTAGTCTTTTGGCATCCCCTGGTGAATGGATGAGCCATACAAATAGTGTCCCATATATATTGGCTCAGCTGGGAAGCTATTGTCTATGGGGCTTATATATCAGTGGCCCATGTAATAAGGCTCAGCTGGACCTGCAGTGTTCCATTTGGAATGGTAGGAGCATATTTCAGTGTGCTATGTGCATCACCCTCAGCCCAAATAGGAGTGCCCATGTACTATGGAAGGCTTATAGTCCATTGTACCATGTCCTTGGGGTGGGCCCAGATATTATGATCCCATAGGACAGGCTGGGTGAATACTCCAGTGTTTCATGGTATATGGGAGGCCCACGATATGGTGTCCCATCTGTCTCAAATCAGCCCATGTATTATGATCACCAATCTATGTGGTCTGGCACATATGCCATGGTCTCATGCACAAAAAGCAAGCCAATCTCCCAGTGTGCTGTCTGACTGGATTTGGCTCAAGTTGAAGTGTTCTGCCAATTATGGGCCAGCCATAGTCAATATTTGGGGAGGTATATGGAAAATAACTTGGCTTGGTATGGCATATAATATCTATAGAACTACCTTTACATGGATCCCCTATTGGATAAGTGTAGGTTATATGGAATGTCCCACCAGACCTGCAGGTGTCAACCAAGTCTGGACATTCTGAACTCTCATCCAATCCCCATGGGGTATCCCTATCCAATTGTGTATGTTGTCCCTCATGTAGTAGGCAAAGCAACATCAGTTCCCACCCACAGAACTAACCCCATGTTGAAGAAGCCTGCTGGAAAATGCAACTACAGTGCCAGGGTTGTAAAGGAACTGAAGGCCAAGCATGGGGATATCCAATACACAATCTTCATAATCACCAACCATGACCAGCATGTCATACCAATCAGACCATGAGTGTGGGTCCTGGTGAAAGGGTGTGGTCTGGTTAGAGATTATGGAGACATTAGTAAAAACTGATGGCCAGTGCTGCAAGGCATCATGCATATCTTGGTTATGCTGACTTGACCATGTGTCCAATGACTGCATGGCTTGCCTTCCAGTGTCATACAGGCCTAGGTGCATAATTGAAAGCTCACTGGAGAGGATGCAGCCAGGAGGTAAGACTGCTGGGACCATTCATGACCAGCATCCATCTGCAGGTCAGTGGAAACTGATGGGGAAAAGTTCATGGTCTGGATGCCACTTGAGAGACATACCCCTGAGGTAATATAACCATACCATATGCCCCTGTTGGTGCCTGGCTGGGAAAACTCCTGGCACCCTGGTGACCATGAAGTGTGATTGAAATATTCAGCATTTTTCTGCCAGGAGCCACTTGTCATACTCTTGGACATTGCATGGTGAAGGGGGTCCAGAGTGGCAAGCATGTGTGTCTGCAGGGATGCCTGAATAATATAGAGTGTAAAGGAAATGTTTGAACTGACTTGCAAATCATCAGTGATGGCACTGGGAAGGTACCACAATGCAATGGTATCACTGGTACCAAGGATTACCATAGGTTCATCCACAAAGCCAGTGAGACTTGATGGATGCGCTGCCAGGTGGCCTGCCTCCTGGGTTTCATCAACCCCCAATTCCATAGCTGAAAGGCACTCAGAAAGCCAGATCAGATTGAAGCTGCTTTGCTCTGCAATACAATTTACATTTGACTTGACATTCAGCTGGGACATCAGCTTACTTCTATTATTGTATGCCACATGCATGCTGGCCACTATCTGATTCATAGTGACAATGCTGTGTGTTGGAATGTAGAGTGGAGGATCTGGTTTTGGGGCATTCAGTCCTGGGAAGGTTTGACTGGAGAATTCCTGGTGCATATAGTGTGTAATATCCCAGGTGGCACTGTGATTTATTGCCATTAAGAATGGAAGACGATATAGCAAGCACGGTGTTGATGATGGGTTATCTGGTAGCTGTAGTGTGTAGTATGGAACTGTGGCTATGTATGCTGGTGTTTTCTAGACCATAGTGAAGCTGCCATGGTTACACGGCATTGGTAAATGACCATTCTGGCCTTTGAAAACAGGTGCCACCATGGTGGCATAGTACCTCCAGCTTCCACATATTATTCCAGCATGGTATGGGTACCAAGATAGAGGCAATAGATGGCAAGTTCTGCTATGGCTCCAGTGCTAGCTACACTTCCCACCACACCAGTTCCATTTCATGGTGTTCATGTTCCTTTATACACCATGCCAAAGCATTAGATGATGGACCAGGGCCTTTCAACCTAATTTTGTACTCCACAGCCATTGAGAAAACATGATGCAGCCTTTTCCAATACAGGTCTGGCAGTGCCAGTAATGCATGGATACAATGTTCTGCTATGGGTCTGGCACTAGCTACACTTCCTATCACACCAGTCATATTTCAGCATGTGGACCTTTCATTATGCACTGTCCACAAGCATTGGACAATAGCCTGGGGCCTTTCCAACTAATTGCCTATTCCACAGCCATTTAGAAAATGCAATGCTGCCTTTCCCAGTACTGGTCTGGCAGTGCCAGTAATGCATAGATACACTACATTATCAACATTAGTCTTGTTCAGATTGATATCCAGCCACTTGGCTCATGATAACTGCTGTGCTGGGATAGGCCACTTGCTATTCTGGCCTCCCAGGATGTGACTATTGATGATCTCTTATCTTGTGGTCATCACATGTGTCAGCCACATTGCTATGTAATAACATTTGCACCCAATCCAACTCTACTCTGAATCACCATGGATGTCAGGACTGCTAATCTATCCTACCTCTCCATGATAATCCAATACATTGGTGTCTGATTTAGACAGTTCACATATGCTTTGCAGCAGGCCAAGAACCCAAGTGATCAACTGCCAGATGACTGGTATCAGCAGGTTCAGGTGGAAACAGTGAGTTTGTTGAAATGGATGCTGGTTCGCTGTGTCACACACTTTTCCACAGCATATATTGAAGCAGGCCCTGGCTACCTGCAACTCATATGGGACAATCATGAAGGTCCCATATGTTGCCAATGAACTGCTTTGGTGGACAGCCATACAAAATATGGGAGAGACTGCCCTGCTGGCATGCATCATGGAGTTGAATGTGCTGCAGGTCAAAAGAGGAGAGGTGAGACATATGATCCACACCAGTCCTATGCCACATACCTGGTGGACAAGGGACCCTACCCATCTGGATGGGTATGATCATTGGTCATTGGAGGAAGTTTTGCAGGAGGCCAAGGAATTCTTTGTTGGGTTTGAGGTGTGTGGTGGTCATTTTTTGATCATTCCATTGAATCCATCCATGCCATAGGGAGGGAAAGTCAGCCTCCCACTGCTGTGTGACATGCACCAGATGCCATCAGACAGCATTGGCCAGTTGATTGAAAGCTGTGATGAGATGATCCATCAGGAGGAGGAGGAGATTCACCAGCTCCATGGTGTGATGGAATTCTGCAGTGAATGGCTCACCCTTTTTGACAGGCTTGGACAAGTACAGGACCAGCTTGAGGACTTCTGAGAGTTAGCCAGCCAGTGTCACACACCAAAGGTGTTTGGTGAGGTGGACATGGATACAGCTGATGAGTGGAGGTGGAGACCATTCCCCTCATGCAAAGAAGGACAGCCAGAAATGTCAGCAGTCATCCCTTACACAAGAACAAGTCATCAGTGCCAAAGAAAAAGAAAGGGAGCAAGTTAAGCACTGGTTAAAATTCTTAAGCACCCATGTATGGCATTCCAGTTTTTGACATATCTCCACTGTTTCTGCAGACTACCAAGACCATTCCCACACTTGCTTGTAGTGCTTGGCCACGTGATCTTACCTTCCAAAATTGGAAAGGATTTGTGCACTCCACATGTTTCTACAGCACTCCCTCCAAAAGATGCTCATTTTGCTAAATTCTTCTGATATGGCCACCTCCACATCAGTCATTTCACTTGTCCCCTTTGCTAGGGACCATGGCTACATATATTTGCCAGGAGTTCCTACCAGCTTCCATCCTGAAGCATCCTGGTACATCCCACCCTCATCTGTGCCCTCTCAGCCCATCCAGCTTGGATAGTGTGTTCTTTTTGTCAGTATGACCTCTAGGAGGATGTTCTTTGGTCACCTCAGGTCTAGTCATTCACTTGGAAAGGTCTTATGTGGTTGTTTCAGTCTCTCCAGTCCAAGAAGCATATGGATCCTTCCTCCCTACTCCCTGCAATGTCTTCATACCAGTCTCATCCATCATTCTTCCAAGATTGCAACAGCTACAGTATAATCTACTGTTCTCCACTCTCCCTGATTGCATCCATGATGAGTATGATGCACATCTTGCCTCCTTGTTGCAAGATATGGCAGAAGACACTCCCCCTTCATCCTCTCTTCCAACAGAGCCTCATTCATGAAGTTTTTATTTGCTTCACTGAGAGGATGGTTTGGGGGGGAAAGTTGCAATCCTCTATGCTCCTGTCACCCCACAGACCCCCAAAGCTTGACCCCTGTTGACATCTGACTCATCCTGTCCACTTTTGGATGTACAATATTGGCATCAGGTCAGCGCTGCCTCTCTGTCATCCCACCTTGGCCTAGAAGCAATCTCTTTGAGATGTGACATGCACAGCCTCCCCCTAATGTGATTCCAGTGCACTTTCCCAGTTTCTGACATTACTTGACTCATACTTTGATGTTCTGACTGTCTCTGACTCACCTATTGCCAATACTTACCAATCTTTTGACTTTGCTTACTGATTCTTTGCCTTTTGGCTTGCTAATCCTTACCAATGCTTTCCAAGATGATTACCCTTTGCTTACATTCCTTACTCATCAGTTACCAATCACTTACCAAGTGTTTGCACCTTGTTTTCCAAGGGAAACACCCCTGTACTGTATATAAATCACTGTACTTAGATAGCAAAAAAAAAAGAAGACATGTCAGAGAGCCCCTCTTGCTCACATTTTATCATCACTCAGTAATTCATTCAGCAGCTTTGATAGTTGAGACTTTATTAAGGGTCTAACTATTGTCTACTTTGCTTATGCTTGTCTATCATCAATATACTTTGCTCCAGGCCCTCCCTGAGCTCAGTGCAGCTTAGAACATCAAATTAAGTTGCCATCCATCCTTCTGTAGGCTGACAGCAGTCTACCCTATCACTTTCTATCACATTCTTGCTCCCTCTTCATCAGGAGCACCCCCAACCCTCAGCACTTGTCCTTGAGTGTTGTAGCTTGCAAAAACCCATCCAGGTCAAAGGTTCTACCATCCAGATACCACATAGGCACACCACCACTCACTCTGTTTGTCTTTTGTGTTGGTTTTGGTTGGTTTTCACCACTGAACCACACTTTGACTCACACCAGGAGCCACCAATCAGTAGGGTGCTGTCCTCATTACACATCTCATTAGAATCTTGATATGTAATTTCCCCAGTTTCATACTATCTAGAGATATATGCACATTACTCTTCCAATTCATATCTTGAAGTACATCCTAGTGTTCTGGGTAAATCTCAATACATCTGGGACTGCCTAGCCATATAACATGTGAAGCTGGTATTGCCCACTGCCAATGCCTCCATATGCTGGCCACTCCACAATTTCTCCTTGTGTAAGAAGAGTTTCTGTGTCCACCCAGTCTCCAGTGTGAGTAACTCTAGCTCTTCTTCCCAGCAATCCCATAGCACTTTTGTATGCAGCCAGTTGACTCAGTAAACTATGATAATTCAGTCAATATTTCACACAAGCCCAATTGATCTACCTACATTCTGACATCCTGTCATTCATGGCAGAATCCCAGGGAATGTCCATGGTCCAAAACCAGGCCAGAGTGTCATCACAATGACCTCTTGCATTTGGGTCTGCAATTGTGGCACTCACAGTCAGGTCTGCCCTATTCAATTCTTGGTATTTTCCAAGAATGTCCTCCCCAGCCCCCAGTGCAATGAGTTGCTTTTGGCACTGGCAATAGATGGCAGCATGCTGCTGAACCATTGCCTCTGCATTGGATATCTGCCCCCATGCCTGGGTTGTCATTTTGTAGTTCCCTCCTTTCTGGACATCTGTACAAAATATCACAGCCTTGTCCATGAGGGCCAGATGCAATTCATGCAATGCATCATTTGCCTGGCCCTGTCTCAGATGTATTTCCTGTTCCACAAGACTGCCAAGGCCAATGTCATGGAAATACTGTACTCTGATATATGATGGCAGTGGAACATTGCTGACCTCCTGGTGACCAGGACAATCAGGGAAGAACAGATCATCAGTTTCATCATTACTGTCCCCATCAAATGGGGCTATACTTCTGGTCCTTTGCCTGGGGTTAACTTGCCAGTCATTTCCAATGAACTGGGCTGCTCCATGTACTAGTGCATCAATCTGTGATTGCAACTGGTCTGCCTCAGTTGCCCTGGTGTCCATCTGTTGTGTATCCATAGCAAGCACTATTTGAGCCTGCTCAACCTTTAATGCCCATGCAATCCAAATAGCTGAACCATGTGAGCTGCTGAATGAATGGTTGTTATGGATTAGGTCAATCTCAATGGCTTTTATGGTGGGTGCTACCATGATGTATGTATGTTATGGGACAGATGATACAGTTGGCCCCCTTACCCTTCTCCAGCCAGACTTCATATATGTCCATGGCCTGCAGAGTATTCTGCTGGCATGACTGTGCCACAAGTTCTTGTTCCACCCATAACTGACACAAGCCATCTGGTACCTTGCTATTCAACTTGTTGAATTTATCTTGGATTGTTGCTAATGACTGCTTGGCAACCTTGAACTTCTGTTTCAATGCCAATGCCATGTGCAAGTAATCAAGCAATGGTCAACCAGCTACTGTGATGACATATGCATCCATATCATTTTGAGGAAGTTACTATCATTCATTTGGAAGTCCAGCAACTCCTGACAGTGTGCTGTCACTATTCCCCAGGCTGATGGTGAGATTATGTTGAGAGAAGACCAGAGGGTCTCCCTGATTTCACCATCCACCTGGCTGGCACCTGGAATAAAGTTTGGAGTATATCTGGCAAAGCACTCTGTCTGATGGCCATGGACATGCCATAGTCCAATGCTGGGCTGAATCTGTAATCTGGAAGGCAGAGAGAGATATCTATTTTCCTCAAGCCAGTGGGCCAAGTTCTTGCTATACTGACAATTGATGTCATAAAAGGTTATGACTGGTTGCTGGGGGTCCAATCCATGGTGCATGGCATGGACCAGAGCATAATCCATATTGACCTGCATGCTATATTCTTAGTCATGACCAGGGACTATGAATTGATGTGTACTGCACTCCCTTCTGAAAGTCAACCATTGCATGAGGTACAAAACAGCCATGCCTTGCACAGGCACATCCACCAATCCTGGTCAATTCCAACTTATTCCTTTGTGCATTTGCTTGATTAACAGCCCAGTGGTCATTGCAGTCAGATTTCTGCATGACACAATCAGTCCAGTGCCTTTGGAGAGATCATGGTGCACCAACTTCTATTCGATTTACAGTCCCAGCAAATATTCCTTGTATGGAGCTGATGTGACTATGAAGCCATTTCCATCCATGAACCAGACCTCTTTGGCAGCATTCTTGGAAAGCATATGCTTGGCCTTGAAGTTGCCATCCATCACAAAGGTCCTAGCAAACCACCAGCTACACAAGTCAGGCTAACAATGCCTTTGCAATAATGAATAGAATATGGACTCAGAGAGATTGATATCCTGATCTGGTACATTGATCCCTGGTTGGGGACAGGCAGGGCAGAAGAGGACAAGTTCACCAGCCTAGGGATCAGGTGACTGTTGATGGAATCCCTGCCATTTCAACAGCTTTAGGAGCCTCCACATTCTTGACACCCTGAGCAATTCCCTATACCTATTCTTCAACCAGCATGAGCAATGTGGCATATGGTATGCCAGGGGTGATTGCACTCACTGGCACTAGGTGAGGAAACATGCTTGAGGTGACTCTCTGAAGTTTGCTATAATAGTTCATGGTGGAGGTTCCACATTCAACATTGTCCCTGATGAAGTCATCCAGCACCTGGAAAGTGAAAGCTGTCCTTGGTGCCTTAGTCATAGCTGGGAATAGGCCAGCCATGGTAAGCTGAAGATGTGAATCCTCAGACCCAGGGCAGTTGCAATACTGCCACATTGCAAAAGTGCATGCCACCAGTGTCCACAGCTGTCAGATAGTTTCTATCATCCAGTGGGTTGAGATGTGCCAGTCATTGACTCTCCTCAATGTCCTCCCACTCTTCATCTACATGGCTGGTAGCATCCTCCCAAGAACCTTCTCCTGCCAGGCATGGTGCTCTGGCATGGCCCCAGTGTAGCACCAAACCAACCTATGATATCAGTCATCACAGATGATGGGTTGAAACCAGAACTCACCAGCTGTAGAGTGAAGTCTTCAAAGAATCTTCCATTCCATTTTTGTACCTGATGGAACAGTCTGAGTTTGTGATGCTTGATGCAACATGTTTTACAAGACAATGGGCAATGAACACAGTGCATGCATCTATATGGTTCCCCTTCTGCTTTACACACAAAACAAGCCATGACATCAGGTGGGGCCTCCATGTCCAGGAGCACAGACAGGTATCTACTCTTATAGGGCAGCCACTCTTCCAGATAACTGTTCTGTAATACCATAAGGCACACATTGCCAACACTAGGGATGTTTGATAATGCACACCTGGCTTTTTGGAATTCTTGATGTCCTCAGTGGTGATGCACCATCCATGTAGCAATATAGGTCAGCATCATTACCCTGGACTAAATTGGGTTCCTGGATGCTCAAAGATCCTGCCCTAGTAGGTGATTCATTGCTTTGGCTGGTTGCATATCTTGCCTTCTTTCTCAGAGTAAACTTGACCATCTTTTCTTGGATCCCCTTGTTGTTTTCACCTTTTTCCAAGTGACATGGGTTACTGTGGTGGCCAATGCAGCTCAGGGCAATTTGTGACTTGCCCATGTCCAGTATTAAGTCCTTGCAGGATGTCTGCAGGCCTCAGACATACATGCCTCATTGTGATGCCTGGCACAACTATGATTTCAAGTTGGATCTTGGAATCAATGTCAGAAGATCCAATCAGGATCAAACTATACTTTATCTATATATAGTAGCAGTCTGGATGATAGACAAATTGGCTTACCATGTTTGGCCATGGTACTGATCAACTGGAACAAGACCATATTAACAATGGGTATGTATCATGACCAGAACATTACTCAGCCCCTGGAACTTTATTCAAGAATGGGTGACAGTAACTATGAGGAATGGACTCCAAATTTTCTTTCAACAGAGGGTAACATTACCTGCAACTAACCAACCCCAACATCTTCTCCAACATTCAGAATGGCCAGCAGCAATCACAGTACTAATTGTGGTAATACCTCAGATGAGGAGGACTTCTCCTCCAATGAGGAATCTAGCTTGGATAGCACAGAGACAACAAAATCTACACTGGGAAAGCTGAGACTGGATGAACTTCAAATCCTCCAAGATGGTCTAAATGATTGGAAGGAAGCTGACACAAACAAAAGGGCCTCACTGATGGAGGGCATGTGGAACAAAATCAAACATCTGGATGCCAACAAGAGCCTCAAACAAAATGAGTGGAATAGAAAACAGACAGTAAGCTTGATGGTTTTGATGTGCTTGCAGTCATGTTAAGTATATTTTACAGGCCATCAAGAACTGGATGTATAACAACAGTCAGTCCCAGGCACAGAAGGCCTTGGTCAATTATGGCTCCAAATGGATGGCCCTAAAGGTGATAAAGCTGCAGTGTAAGAAGGATATCCAGCAAGTACTTTTGAAGGCTGGAATACATCCCAGGACATTGGCTATGATCAAACACTATCAGCCAGCCATTCAGAAAGTAGTCCAGTCATTGACCAAGGCTGAATTGGACCAGGCAGCCCATTTGGCAAAAGAGTGGAATGAGAGAAAGCCACCACCCAAAGCCCAGGCAGAGTAAGCATCCAAGTTCTCCCATGGGCAATACTGGCTTAAATGCAGGGTGGCAACGAGTAAGGGCTGGAAGTATGCAAAACAGTTTGCATATGACATGTGGAAGCAGTGTGGGATGAGAGTGGTGATCATGTCAGCATGGAAGGATAAGGAAGGTGAAGTGATGGTTGGAGTGTGAGTGCTTTCCTGACAGGCTTCACCACATCTGACCAGTGTAGGAACGACTTCAATGATGAGCTGGGCAATGGAGAGCTCTATTTGGATTGGGAAGACCTTCATGGAAAGTGGTCAGCCTACACAAAGAAGGTCTTTGGGGCCAATGGTACAGAGGATGGCAGTGGAGAGGATGAGGCCAGTCAAACCACAGTAAAAGCATGGAAAGAACAAAAGCAGTCTCAATTCTCCCTGTCCACCAATGACAATGGCATGCCCATTCTTCCAAATCTCTTGACTTATGGACACTGGAATCAAAGGACATCATGAGGGTGTTTGTAACTGGCCATTATTGTACATGCCAATTTCCATGGTCAATGAGTTACTAACATCTAAACACAGGCTTGGCTTGTGGGAAGACAAATGCCAGTGTACCTTGGGCTGCAATAGCTGACAACCAGGCATCCTATGTGTCTTCCAAGTATCTTCCTCCCAATATCCTGTTCAAAGAGCCCACCAGGCTGACACATCATGAGCTAATCAAAACCTTGGAGTTCTGGAAGGAGCAACAGCAGGAGCACCCAGAAGATGTCTTCCAGTTCCAAAGGTGGAGATCTCAGGATGGTCCCCTGGAGGAGCCAGTTGCCAAACACCAATGCCAGTCAGACAAAGCCAAAGGGAAGAAACCCTGGGTGGAAGGTGAGGTCATGATCAATTTGGATATACATAACTGATCACACATTAAGTAAATTCTATTGATGGCTCTGACTATGGACATCACTCAGAGGAGGAACCAGCTCCTCCCACAAAACCTTCCACCAAACAGCAACAGATAGCTGGTATGTTGGAGCTGGTCAGATGCTTTACTGGTAACCCTAACATGACCTTGGAATTGTGTGCTGAAGATCATCCCACTGGAACATCCAATGCACAAGAGGACAACAGATGATGGAACCAGTCCACATCAGACCAGTGCAATACAGCTACTGCATACCCCAAGCCTGCTGGTAAGTGGTATCTGGCAACAATGAATATTGCTGATAGAATTGTATCAGACAATCATGCCAATGATGGTGGTGATTCAACTGCAAGGAAGCCCAAGCCCAAGCCAAGAATCAGATCCAATGGTCAGTTTCCATGCACACTTGGTTAATCCTCTCATTACAGCATTCTACAGCAGCCCAGAATGATAAGATGGTCATATTGCCTAATGATCATAGGTATACATCCATAACACAATTACACACACTTATCCATGTCAGGAGTTGATCCAGTGGGTAGGAATTCAAATGCCAGGCCTAGAGGCCATGTGATGGGCAGGGAAGATAGACTGTTGGATCAAGCAGAAGAGGATGGTGTGGCTCATTGCCCAGAGTGGAATCATAGGCCCCCATGGCAGCCAGATGATAATTATCCTACTCCAACCATGAGGAGGTGAAGGTAGAATTGAGGCTGGTACCTACTGTTTTCCAGTAGACTGGCAACAACCATATATAGTGCACAGTGTAAGAATCGCTGGTGAACTACTGGCCCCATAGCTACCATGTACCATAACCCACTGTCATAGTCCAATTGTGGCCAATTTGTGCACTTCTCCAATTCCATTCAACATAATGTTCATTGAAATGAATTAAATATACAAATTAAAGCTGGTCTGGTTTAAGGTGGTAGCCTACACCTGCTGGCTCTTCCTCCAGAAGATCTGCTAACTGTTGCTGGAATCTGGTAAGCATGGCATGCTGCTCAACATGTGATCACCACTACCTGGTTGCAGTCCACCAGGGTATTGGCATAATACCTATATGTGGTGATCAGATCAGCATTGTGTGCAGCATTGATGTCTGGCCTGATGTGCCCCACTCCTAGCCACAATACTGGAGATCCCCCTTGACATTTGAACTGGTAGACATGTTTAGCTATGGTTGCATAGGAACTTCTGGACTTATGCTTGGTTTGTGGAGTATCAACTCCCAGCTGTATGGTGAACTCCTGGGAGACTGCTAAAAGCTCTGAATGCAACAACAGGATTGGCACCATCGATGGGGATCTAGCTGGTGGTATCAATGTGGAGCTGAATGATGCAGGAGTATCTGAAAGGTCCATAGGTTGACAAGGACCAGGGAAATTGCTGCCAGGTGATGCAAATGTTGTTGGGCTGGGAACCAGGATAGGATTGCAACAGGCTGGTGACACAGGGGGAGTTAAGGACCAAAATTGGGGCTCATGCAATAGGATGAATGGTTGTGATGATTGGCCAGCTGCATGAGTTGGGTAGATGTAAGCTGATGATCTTGTGGCAGCAGGCAACTGAAATGCTGGTTCTTGTAAAGGACTGACTGGTGGGGACTGGAATGGTGGGGGCAACCCCCAATGCAGCTCATGCAATGGTGTACCTGGGGCAACAGGTGGTGGTGATTTGTCCCATGCCAGCTCAAGTAACAGGGTGCTGTCAGAGAGGCATGTTGATATGGAGTCCCAAGGAGGCTCAACCAATGGGCTGCTAGAGGAGGGAGATGGTGCCAATGACTCCCATGCTGGCTCTATCAAAGGTGATCTGGGCAAACCAGAGGACTGGAAGGAGGGTTCTGTTCCAGTTGTGCATATTGTTTGAGCTGGGGACAGCTTGAAAGGTGGCTCGCATAACAGGGATGATGTCATGTCTGGCAGGTCATCTTCAGTAAACATTTCCTCATCCTCATCAAGAGATGTGAGCTACTGCATATCATGGCATGATGGAATTACTGCACACAGTCATTAGAAGTAATGAATGGTCCTTGGACCAGTTGACTTATGGAGTTTATCTGGACTGCCAGAACTGAATCTAACATTTCTGGGAGCCATATGAAAGTTCAAAACATTGTAGGCACCATGGGGATTACACCAATGTTTGAGAATGATTTCAGTACCAGTGATAAGATTGTATTACACGATATTTTTTGATCAGTCATCATGCAGGATGTGCAAGTGCATACATAATGTAAATGGGCACTTAGTGGAATGACTGTCAACTGCCATACATTACTCCCACCAAAATATGTTCAGTCATTAAACCAGTACATTGACTATTGTAAATCACAGCATCACTGGAGTGAGCATGTGTATTGTGCTTATGTAAGCCTGTTGAATGGTGTATGCTAGCTGGCAAATTCACCACACTGCTCAAGCACCCACCACCTGCACACCTAAGCTTTAACAGCACTATGTCTACTGCCAACACCAGTACCTTCATCCCAGCACAATTGACCAACAACATCCAGCTGGTCATCACTGCTGAAAATGCCAAGTGGATGGCCGAGGAGGCTGCCAGGGTTACAATGCAGGCACTGAGAGGACTTTGGGGCTGGGACACTAAGCACTGGGGCAAAGCAGCTCAGCTTGTGTGGGCCCAGCTGGTAAGTGAAATCATAGCCATGATATCCATTCCTGACATCTATGTAGGGAATGGTCCACACAGTTGTTGAACATCTACCCCCAGCATTCAAGATCCCTCTGCATCTTATTGCTATTGATATGCACATGGTTGACCTGGCAACAATCTTTGCCACACAGATGTGGCCACCTTTCAACCAGATGATGACAGCATGAGAGGCCAATGTGATAAGATAAGATTACAAAAAGTAATATAATATAAAATTTTTGTTGCCTTAGTCTGAAGTGTATTGTGATCCTCAGCTCTTGTTGCAATACATTGCAAGTCCAATTATGGTAGGACAGCAGTGCCCAGGGTCTGGATGTTTGTCACATGACAAGGCTATCATAACAATCATTATAATTACATTATAATTGCATTGCAATGTAGGGGTGATGGCACTATGTTTGTATTATTGACCCCCAAATATTACCTTGCTATGCCATAGCAATGCCTATTGTAAGTCCAATTACATAGAAAACTTTAGTATTGCAATGCCATTTTAATTACACATTTGATTGCAGGCATTGCAATTGCTTGTGATGCACTGAAACTAATATACAGATTTTCCGACACAACCAAGTCAAATACTAAGCTGAGGAGGTGTGAAATCATTTGTAGGAAAAATTCCCCAGCCCTGTGGCTAACACCCAGTACCAGCACACTAACAGTAGCAAGGAGAAGGGAGACCTGGACTGTTTCATCACATTTATTGATTGATAATTTGAAGTGGTGTGCTACATTAACAGGATTAGTGGCAAATTGTGAGTTCAATTGACATGCATACATGAGTCATAGTCTATAGGCCCATTGTCATTGTCCTTGGGGCTGATGCATTCTTCTAACTTGTCACACAAACTCCTAAGTTCTCTCTTGCATTTTGTAATGGAATCCACTTGTCTTGTTACATTGCCCAAGGCATTCCTAACTGCTTCGAGATTGGGATGAAGTTGCCAATAGCTGGCAGAGGGGAATTGTTGTAGAGTTCAGATCTGTTTCTCAATAGCATCAAGTACCTTGTGTGCTTTCACTGTGCAGTTGTTACTTTCACGATTGGATATACAGCTGTGCCATAACATTCAGTTACCAAATTGTACATGCCAATTATGCTGTGTTACCTGTGTGCAACATTTGTACCCACCATCACAGGGGCATCAGAGATAGTTAAGGTGGGGTGGGCAGAAGCAAGTTCATCTACCTCCATTTGTAATGAAGACTGCAGGGTGGAAGATATATGTGTTGGAGTTTATCACTTTTACCTTAGTTGTGGTACACCAAGCACAGTATTACATAATCCAAAAGCAAACACTTCACAGTTTATTTTTTTCCTTACTGCACCTCAGCTTCAACCAACTTGAAGTCTGAGTATATTCCTCTCCATAGACTTGACAATCCTGCAGCTCATCATCCTCCAAAAATATGGTGGGCAAGATCTGACACAGCATGTGCAGGCTCAGATATAGTTAAAACAAGGAGGGCAGAAGCAAGTTTGTCCACTTCTGCCTGCAGTGAAGGCTGCAAGGTGGAAGATACACAGTGGGCAAGATGTAACCTAGCACATGTGGATTTGCTGGGAAGGTTCTGGCTCAAAAATTCTTCCCTTTGCCAGATGTCAGTGAGGTGTATAGCATGGTGTGCTAGAGGGAGGGGGATTTGCTGCAGTTCCATGCTCATCAACCTTGCAACACAATGTACAGAGACACTGAAAATGTTGAGATTGAGCTGGCATAGAGCAGAAGAGGAAGAGGAATTTAGTTCATAAATCATGTCAAACTGTGCCCCTTACCACTTCTTTTATGGTACATGGATGAGGGCCCTCCCCATTATCAGGACAAGATTTGCATGTCATTGGCATGGTATGTATTGAGTACAAGGATTTTTTAATGGTATATGGATGAGGGCCCTCCCTGTCATCAGGACAAGATTTGCTTGTCATTGGCATGGTATGTATTGGGTATTAGTTTCAAGTACAAGGAACCAAAATGATCTAGACACATGCAGCAGTATGGACCAATCACTGATAATTGCCCAAGTCAGGTGAACAGAATGGGTCTGGAGCAGCTAATTGCTCAAAAGTAAAGATAAAGATCTGGTCAGTCTCCAGCACAGCCAGGCAAATGCACCTCCATCATCATGGGCATCTGCTACCTGATTGTAGTTACAGTAGTAATTTTAGTTGTGCTACTTATGTCATTATGTAAATTGCATTTCACACTGAGCTTTTTGTTCATATTGTTAAAATCAGATTGGGGATTCTTCCTACAATTACACATCGCAAGGAGCTGAAGTAATGGTCAATGTCATAATGGTTGTAGTCAGAAGGACATGCACCTCTATTAGCCATGGTAGGTACCATCATGAGGGCACACAAATAATAGAATTGTCACATTGGCAACACTCGGGTTTTGCCTTTACAACATTATGTGGGTGTTAGGTGTTAAACAATAACAGATACAACATATTTACATTGACAACTTTGCCTGACCAATGATCAATTTACCCAATGGTATTCAGCTCTATTCTCAAGTTGCCAATGAAGTATGCACTCAGGTGCTGCTTGCAGGGGCACCAGGATGCCATCCTCTGTCTAGCAGTGTCAAACTCTGGAACACTGTTGGCAAGTGGAGGTAGGAACTCAGTAGTGTTATTTTTGAATCCCATGCATATTAGTCAGCAGGTTTCAATGGACTGAGGGTATGGGACTTATGAAAAGAGGTTCAGCTACCCCAACCTCTGTAGATGCAAAGTTCCAAAGATCCCATTACAACTATTACTTGGCTTGCACAAAATGACAGTATACAAGAAACCTTGTGCTGCAGGACAGGACTGGGCTGCTTGCTGATCTGGAGGCAGTGCCTGCATACTGTGGTTGAATTTGTGGAAGTAATTGCCAGGAGGATTAGTGGGGGCCATGAGATCATGGCCATTGCTTTGGATGCAAGTAATGGCACAGGAACTCATATCATCATGACAATGTGGGACAAATGAGTTCAGGCCTGGACAATAGATTCTAGGAATTGACTGTCAAACATCTTCAGTGTCAAGTTAATGATGTCCATTCCTTGTGCCATGTACCTCTGAGGCTGTGACATCATAGTTTTCAGGATGTACAATGGAGACATGGAAGACAATAGGACCTGAGACTCATGCATACAGATCTAATAAGATTGCCCTTTGCAAGACATGTTCTATGAAGTGACAATGGGATGGTCATCAAAACAAGGTCTACAGGAATGACAACATGAGTAAGAGATCTTAACATTTCAACAAACCAATCAATCTGACCTGCACCTAGGGGCTCTGCATGTGTCGATGAGACAGGAAGTTGATTCATCATAGACAACACTATAAGTGGATTTAGTCTACATCGACTGAATGATGGAAGCTGCATAAGGATGTATGATACCAAACTGCTAAAAACATACCCCAAACAAGTAGCCTTCACAGAGGATGGTGCAACAATTGTTGGGGGATCTGACAATGGGTTAGTATATATCTTCAAGATGAATACCAGAACCCAGTGACAGGTGCTACAGCACTTGAGGATGGCACAGACACAGACAATTACAGTGAACATCCTCACAAATGTAGAAACAATCCTACACCCACACACATCAGACATATGACAGGGAGGATCACACAGGAATCATTGTTGTGTCCTCCAATAATGATGTGGACAATATGATAATGGTTTGGAAGAAGCCAAAGAGGGATTTGCAATTGTGGCCAGGGCAGAGAAAGCACTCATTGCAGGCCCTGCTTGGGGTTACATGCACCACAATACAATTCTTAACACAACTACTCACCATTGCCTTTGCAGTGAAGCTTGCCTATGATGTTGCAGTTAATTACCACCTACCCAATGAAGTTAATACTGACTGACCAAAGGCAGATCATAGGGGAGCCACTGTGGAGAATGATTTAATGATTGAATTCATCAGTAAGAGGAGTAGAGTGACCTAGTTGACTTAACATGTGCAAACTTCAGCGATATCTTTTGATGTGGACAATAAGAATGATCTAGGGGTATGTAGTCAGATCGAATAACTGAGTATGCAGCATACATTGTGCTTATCTTTACTCAAGCATGTGCAATTTCACTATATCTTGGTCTACACTGGTATTATTGAAATTCTGTAATGCCCACTTTGATAAGTTACTACAAGCTACCTTAATTATTATGGTTGACAGTGTCTACATACATACAAATGCATGTTTATTGGGTTAAATGCTCAACAGCACTCAGACATTGTACTTTGAGTTGCCAATCACTGTCACAGTGGCAATCAAGTCAGATGCTGCTCACAATACCCTACCATGCACATTTATTGGGTGGAACACTTGAACTGCAATGAGCAATTGTGAATCGAACATCATGCCAGTGACTTACTGCAAAGGATATGACACAACTGTGGGATGCAGTTAGTATGCAGGTAGCACTGTACATCAGCCACTTACCTGTGGGATGGTGAAAAGAGGGAAAAAGTGTGTGTGAGAAAGTTCACCACTGATATACTGAATGCAACTCACGATCATGTGGTAGCTGCTTATGTAAGCAAAGTGCCAAACCTGACACATGCATGTGATTGTGAGTTGCATTCAGTATATCAACAATGACTTTTCTCACAAACACCTTTTCCCTTTTACCACCACTACATAGGTAAGTGGCCAATGCAGTGACCACCATTAGTGCTAATTAATTTGTTTATTGGAGTATAAACTTGGTTCGTTACTAAGTTAATGGGTCACCAAGGGGCATGTTACACAGGACTTCTCTCATTCTTATGAGGCGCAATTGGGTGGTCCCATTACCCCCTTTTTGCATGACCTCACAGCTCAGGTATGGCATCATACCTCTCTGCCCCTTATTATCTGGTATTGCCTTTCTGACCCATCCTACCACATTGCCAGGTGAGTTATATTTCTCACATGTCAGATCTCCTTTCTGACTCATCCTACTGCATCACCAGTGCCATTTTTTCCATTTCCCTGCCCACCCATCCCCTGTCATGCCATTTTCTTTCCTCCTATCATTATCAGTTATCAAGCTTGTCAGCCCTTGCCCCTGTATTTTTAGCTCTTTGAGTCATAGTTTTGGGCCTTTCAGCTTTTTCAGGGTTTTTTCACACTCATCATTTTTCCTTGGCTACAAATCTGTATTTCTAGTGTTACTTGTTTTCATTCAAGTCTCCTTGTAGCACTGCCCTAGTTGCTGATGGTCCTGTACTTATCCAAGTCAGTGTGCTTACTTGTGTAGGTCAGTGGCCAATATGGTGACTGCCATTAGTGCTAATTAATTTGTTTGTACAAGACTAATCAACTGGGTGCAACCATCACTACAAAATCTTTACCTTGGGCTGCCTGCAGCCAAAGCTCCCAGCCACTGATGGCTTTGCCTATACATCATTCAGCCCATCCTCACAGCTCTGCCTCCTTTTCAGAGAAGCATGGCATGGCACCTCCTGGGCATGTGTCAGCCACCATGACCTCAAGCACCATCATTGAACCATTATGCCCAAGCATGGTGACTTCTTCAAATGGAATAGGCACGATGCATGCAAGGGGGAGTCTATGGGCCAAATGTGTCATAACCCATTATGGCTCAGTTATCCCCAAGGTCTGACTGAGGTTCAATCCTTCTGGCAAGTTCTTAGGAACTACATGGAGGAGAGAACAAGGACAAAGGAGAAGGAAGTTAGCTGAGTTGCAAGCTATCGAAAACTGAGGATACAGGTTATGGTACGTGGGTCTATATACCTCTAAGTACAAGTACCATACCAGTCATGACATGACACATTGCGATGCATATCCACAGTAATCAACAATACAATCAGTCAAATAAATAAACAAGAAGGAGTCACTTGGTGTCATACACAGGGGGTAGGCAAGGATATGAAGGCTATACTGGCTGTGCAATCAATGCACAGCAAGGAGCCAGACACCAGAGCTATAGTACAACATATAAGTGACAAAAGTGAGTCAACAGACCAAGAAACAAGCAACCAGACCATCAGAGAGGGCAGTGGAATGCCAGATCAACCAGGGGTACCACCTTGCCAAGTTCCAGGTAAATGGCCATGACCAGGGAACCTAGGGATCCCTGGAGCATCTGCACCCCTAAGACAACAACAATGGCAAGGGATGCAAGCAGGCATGTGACACACATGACTGTGAGAAGCTGAAAAAGGAAAGACCCCTGACATGGGCATAACATCACCCCCCCCCCTACAGTCCTCAGACCCTTGAGGATGGGCTGGGCATGTTGGACAAGCAGGAGGAAAGGGGTCTGTGAGTAGTATAGACATGGGAGTGGGTGCAAGAGGTGATGGGCAAAGGTGGCGATGGAGTTGGTGGCTCCTCAATGGCTGGAGTAAAACAGGAGCCACATCCATTGTGGCAAGACCAATGTCCCAAGTAATGACACTGGAAGCATGCATGTTGATACAAGATGTGGTCCATGGGGACTGGGGACTGCCCTCCAAGGTAAAAGCAAAACTGGTCAAGAGGGATGGGGACAAAGGGAGCTGAAGGGAGAGGATTGGCAGCATGGACAGCATTGTGATAGTTTTTGTGAATTCCGGCCCACAACACATCCTGTAACAGCACCTCCCAGGCAGAGTTATGAGTCCCTGTACCCTGGTGAGCACCAACCTCTTTACACAGATCACCAGAATCAATGTAGCTGAGCTCAACCACCTTCCATTCATCAACCTTCTGCTGTTCTGGCTGCTTCTCTTCCTTCTGTTTGTGGGAAGCCAATGGTTCCTCTTGCTTCAGGTGAATCTGATCAAGAAGTCTCGAGGTGGGTGGGGCAAGGAACTCGCTGATTTGTTGGTTACATAAATGGTGATAGGCCCCACTGGTTACAGCTTCTAGAAGTCCTGAAGACCCTTTTTCCAGCATGTTGATCATTATAACCTCTGACAGGGGCATGGTTCTGGACAGCTTCCAAGTGTGAATCTTTGAGACAGCCACATTGATCACATCTGTTGCTCTGTAGATTTCAGACAGCATCCCAAAATACACAACCTGTTCTGGTGTGCACCTGTCAATGTTGTCCCCATTGTGGAAGATGTCAAGTGCCCTAACAATGTCCAGGTAGTCAGCTGCTGTGATTGGTAATCATGGCTCATCATCCCTGGCAAGGGCTGCAGTGGCAAGGAGGTTGAGGGCAGCATGGTGTGCCCCATCAGAGACCATGGCCTTGGGGGTGGGGACCCTCTTGACCAAGAAGGCTGTGTGTGGATGCGGTCAGAGAGGGCAGGAGAGAGGGGGTGATGTCAGGCAACACTGCGAGACAGGGGATGAGGGGTATGAGTCAGAAAAGCTGGCAGTGGTCATTGGGGGAGAGGTCAGGGCATAGACAGTGATGGGAGGGATGAAGAGGTCATCCCAGTCTGCTGCAGGGCAGGGAGGTCAGCATAGTCATTTTCAGTGTTGATGGAGTGCAGGGAGTCCATTTAATTTCAGAGGTGGCAAGTGAGCTTGTACTGAGAGAGAGCCTCAGAAGCATGGTCCTTTAAATGCTCTTCCAGTTCCCAGGTATTGGATGAATGAGGGAACCCTTTCCACTTAACCAAATATTTGTGTTTTCCTCTGCATCCATCTATCTTGTGATTGATTATTGACTTGACCCCCCATTCAATTTCATCATCAACAAGCTCTGGTAGCAGTGCTGGTGGAGTTCATCCATAGGTGTCATTTTCCTTGTATGGGTATATTTTGGAGGTGTGGAACACTGGGTGTACCTTCCAAGTTGATGGTAGTTCCAGTGGAAGGCAACTGGGGATACCTCTTGAGTCACCTGAAATGGTCTGAGATGTCAGGGTGCAATCCTGTCACACTGGTTCTTGATGCACAGATGCCCAGTATCCAGGAGCATGTAGTCTCCTACCTTAGGTGGGTTATAAGAACCTTTCGAGCATGATTGCATCAATTCCTGTGCCTTCTTGTGTGCGAGGATTGTGACATCTTGGTTCAAGGCCAACCTTTCCAGCCATTCATTGACTGAGGGGACTGCAGTTAGCTGAACTTCCAGGTAAGGGGACAGGTCATATCCCAGGAGGAGTGAAAATGGAGTCATTTGATGTACTGAGTGGATCTGGGAGTTATGCACGAACTTGGTGGATGGAAGTTTGGCAGCCCACAAGTTTGGTGCTTCCACACAGTATAACTGAAGATACCCCTCCACTTCCTGGTTGACCCATTTGCTTTCTCCATTCATCTGCAGATGGTAACCTGTGGAGAGTTTAGGGGTTACCCCTATAGCCTTGTAAAGTTCCTTGGTAAACAAAGATGTGAACTGTGGTCCATGATCCGAGATCACTGACTCAGGGACACCAAACTGGGAATAGATGAACTGATGGAAGAGCTGGGTGATGCTGACGGAGTCAATTGTTTTATGACACGGTACGAATAAGGCAGCTTTGGACAGCCCCTCTGTGAGAATGGAGTCATACTTCTGTTCCCCTGACACTGGAAGGCAGGTTTGGGTGTGTCATGGGGGGTGATCAGCAGAGTAGGTGGGTGAGTCATGACCTTGGTTGCCTGGCATTTGGGACAACCTGCCACATAGGCACAGATATCTTTGCTCATTCCTTCCCACCATACCTCCTTTCATATCTTGGCAAACATTGCCTTCTGTCTGGGGTGTCCTGCCAACTCGTGATCATGATAAGAACACATGCAGTGGCAGCAACTGTCGGGGGGAATGTAGAGATGTGTGGTTCTGAACCATTTTGTCCCATCTTTCATAACTGTGATGTTGTCTTTTGGCTCTGGACTGACAGAACCTGGTCCAGCATTTTTGATTTGTTCATACAAGTCCATGGATATAGCATAAACTCCCTTTGCTCCTTTTTCTGGACTCCTCAAAGGGCAAGCATCAGGTAGCCTGATTCTTCTTTGACCTGTCCTCAACTGGGTGAGAATACAGCTTTGAGTTTGCTGCTGAACATGTTATCCATGTTGGTAAATGTCCAATTCATGCAAGGTGGTTAACCTTTAACTGTTTTTGTATTTTTGTGATGGAAAAAGAGGGTGAAACAAGGTGAATTTGGGAATCCACCCCCTCTGAAAGCCAAAGGGTTGGGGGAAGAACCATGGCCACAGGGGTGGGCTCCCCCAGAGTCCCTTTTTGAGAAAGAGTGTTGGCCAGGACCTGCAGGCAACCAGCCTGCCAGGAGAACTGAATAGGGTAGGACTGAAGTGTGGCAGCCCAACAAGCTTGCCAAGGGGTGAGCTGTTGGGGCTTGCAGTAATATTCCAAGTTCTTGTGGTCAGTAAAGACCACAGTAGGTTTGACTGGGGATAAGAGATAGGGGCAGAAGGCCTTGAGCATGCAGATTACAGCAAGCATCTTGAGGTTGTAAACCTGGTGGCACTGCTCAGCTCCAACCAAGGACTGTGAAAGGTAGGAGCATGGATGCCACTTGTTGTCATTGCCTTTCTGAGCTAGAACCACTCCGGTACCAAGCTTTGAAGTGTCTGTGAACAAGGCGAAGGGCTTTGAGAAGTCAGGGATAGTGAGGACCAGAGAGGAGCATAACAAAGACTTTAACTTTTTGAACATGGCATCGCATTCCAGAGTCCACTGGTAAGAAACCCCTTTCTTAGTGAGATCATGCAGGGGTCTAGTGATGCTTGAGAAGGAAGGGATGAATTTGTGGTAGAAGTTACAGAAGCCCAGGAATCTTCAAAGTCCCGTAAGATTGTCAGGGGCTTCCCAAGTACTGATGGTGTCAGTCTTCATCAGCAAAGTCTCCATATGCCCTTTTCTGATAACCATTCCTAGGAATTCAATTTCTTTAGCTTCGAAGACACATTTGCTGATCTTGAGGTGCAATCCTTCCTTCTTGCAGATCTGTAAGAACTCTTGAACCCATAGCCAAAGTTCTTCCTTTGTTTTGGCATGGATGGTGACATCATCCATGTATCCTACCTGTTTTCCTTGTTGAGAGTCAAAGGTTCAGTCCATATACCTCTGGAAAGATGGAGGTGAGTTACACTGTCCAAAGAACATTACTGTGGGCTTGAACAGCCCTCTTGGCATGATAAACACCCCTTTCCACTTGTCTCTATCTTTGACATGAATGTTTGTAAAACCCCATCGAATGTCAAACTTTGCATAATACTTCAATTTGACCAACTCATCAAACAGTGCCTGTGCATTTGGCAGGGGGTGTGCATTGGGGATGGTAAAGTTGTTGAGATAGTGGTAGTCTTGAATAAGCCACTTCTCTCCATCCTTCTTCGCAATGAAGAACACCAGGGCCACCTGAGGCAAGGTAGAAGGTTGAATTTTTCCACACTTGAGATTTTCATCCAAGAACTCATCCAAAACCTTAAGTTCATCCAGGGACATTGGGTACACTGTTGCTTTCTTCCGCTTGAAGTCTTCACAGAGTCTAATCTCATGATCTAACCCTGGCCAGTGATGTGGTAGGGGGATGTCATCTTCAGCGAACACCTTGGTGAACTCCTTGTACATTTCCAGAAGTTTGACTTCCTCTTTTCTGCTTGCCAAAGCAGCTTTGAGTTCTGTAGATAGAGTAGTTTTATTAATTTTAACCTTGGGGGTTTCACCCAAACCCTGTTTTACCTCCTCGGTCACCTGACTGAGAGTCTTTTCCATGTCTGAAGACACCACCTGTTTAACAAAATAGTCAGACCCTTCAGGGTATACATACCTGTCGTCCCAACACATAATCTTCCCAGTCTCCCAGTTCATTCTTGGTTTGAACTCTTTGAGGAAAGGCATTCTGAGAAGGACATGTTCTTTTCCAATGAGGGGTCTGACATAACATTTGACTCAAATGATGCGCTGCTTGATTTCCATCTTAAGGGTTACCTTTCAAGTTACCCATTCAACATCTTTTCCAGTGAACAAAGTGGTCTTGAACTTTCTTTCGACCCAATATGTCAGGATCCTGAGTTTTTGAACCATCTGTTTCGAGATGAGGGAAACTTCTGCACCTGAGTCAATACAGGCCCATATTCCTCCTTTGTAGTCTGGAAAAATGACCAATCCAAGAGGAGAATGAATTCACATATTCGATTCATCATCTATAGAAGTACATTTAGCAGACAAGATACAAACAGGACTGACTGATGCAGGAGATTCATCAGTCCCCTTTAAAAACCCAACAGCTTTCATTCCTCTGCATTTGCCTCACAATCTCTGACATATGCAGTCTTCATGCCATCCTCTGAGAGGACAATGTGGATATTGGATAGCTGGGTTTTGACTTTAACTTTACAGTCATGCTTGAAGTGACCTTCGGCTCCACAGTTGAAGCATTTAATTTCTGAACTGGAATGTCTAATGTTCTGTTTACATTTGTCAACATCCATCGCATCAGGATCTCAGGAACCTCTGCAGTAATGAATAAGCTTTCATTCATACCAAGATTCCTTCCCTTCTAGGATGTGCCTGGTGGTGATCACAGTCTGGGCTTCTCCCACACACTGGATCCATTCGATGACAGTGGAAGGGGCATGTCCAGAATTGAGAACCCAATCATGATATTCCTTGTTTAGGCCTTTTCTGAAGAAGATCCCTGCTTCACCCTGTAAACTTGGCAATGTATGCCTCAAGTTCTCATTTGCCTTGTTGAATGTCCAACAGGTGCAAGATTGCAAGGGTGGTCTGATCACCTGACTTGAAGGTTGCCTTCAACTGTTCCATGAACCTTTGGAAGGTGTTGGTGTAGTAGATTGCATCTTGTTTTCATTTTGATAGTTTTCAGCAAATGAAACTGCCATGCCTTTGGTCATATAGGTGAGCGCAAATGAAATCTTGAGCGACTCTGTGACATCTATATACAGATCCTACATGTGTCTATATGATGTGACTATATGAAAACCACTGAAGAAATGTCAGTAAATTGATCATGATTAGGCTGAATGGCCTATCTTGCAGCATCAATGAGTCACACAGTGATGACCAGGCAAACATCATATAATGGGAGCTGAGTTCCATTCTCTAATACCACCCCTTTCAGGGTTTTTTTAGTTTGACATTTAGTGATGTGGTGAATTTCATCTTTGAGTGTGCCCTTCAGTATTAGGCAGTGCTGACCAGTACTTGTCAGGTTGGTGGGAGAGTGTGATGTTCGTGTTATGCCCACATCAGGGGTCTTTCCTTTTTCGGCTTCTTGCAGTCATGTGCATCACATGCCTGCTCACATCCTTCGCCATTGTCATTGTCTTAGGGGTGCAGATGCTCCAGGGATCCCTAGGTTCCCTGGTTGTGGCCATTTACCCAGAACTTGGTGAGGCAGTACCCCTGGTTGATCCAGCATTCCACTGCCCTCTCTGATGGTCTGGTTGCTCGTTTCTTGGTCCATTGATTCACTGTTGTTGCTTATATGTTGTACTATAGCTCTGGTGTCTGGCTCCTTGCTGTGCATTGATTGTGCAGCCAGTATAGCCTTCATATCCTTGCCTACCCCTTGTGTATGACACCAAGTGACTCCTTCTCATTTATTTATTTGACTGATTGTATTGTTGATTACTGCAGATACATGTTGTGACTGGTACAGTACTCATACTTAGAGGTATATAGACCCATGTACCATAACCTGTATCCTCAGTTTTTTGATAGCTTGCAACTCAGCTAACTTCCTTCTCCTTTGTCCTTGTTCTCTCCTCCATGTAGTTCCTAAGAACTTGCCAGAAGGATTGAACCTCAGTCAGACCTTGGGGATAACTGAGCCATAGGGGTTATGACACGTTCAGCCTGTAGACTCCCCCTTGTGTGCATCATGCCTATTCCATTTGAAGAAGTCACCATGCTCAGGCATAACAAAATTGAAAAACTCTGTGCAGCTTTTGGGACTTGTCAACCTCTTCATGAAAGTCTACTTGTCCCTGGTTACTGAACTTCAACAAACCATCTCCATCTCTCACAAGGCTCATTGTTCTCCCTACAAGTAAAGACTGACTTGCCTTTGTTCTGCTCCTCGAGTAACAAGATCGAGAAGCACCCTTCTACCCTAAATCAAATCCATTGCTCTACAGGCAGCCACTAGGCTTTAATAGATCGCCTCCCTAGAGTCTGTGCTCACGTCTCCCTACACATAAAGTCGCTTGCATACCCAACCACCCATATGCTGACAGGTTTCTTTCAAGAAATAAATCCTCCCTCAGCCTTTGTTGTCACTGTCCATAAAAGTGTCTAACCTGCAGAAATCAAGACCCCCAGTCCCTCCTAGACCTAACCCCCTTGGACTCAGGCAGAATCCTCCTTTACTGCCTGTCCCCTTAGGATGACTTGGTCCCTTGGTTACTGCAACAAATCCCCAGTTATCTTATCTATCCCAGTTCAGGGATTTGGAAGTTGCACTTAGTTCAGAAGAAGAAGATGATCAGAAGTCTGAGACTTCTTTAGGATCACCCCTCAAGGAAGAACAGGAAGCATGCAATCAAGAAGAAACATCCATGATGATCAGTCACAGAGATTTGGTTCCTGAAATGCCCCCAAGGACCATTTTGGAAGAGGAACTGAGACAGAGGCTGGAAGAACAAAGAGTCGCAATGGCAGAGGAGCTCTGCTGGGCTATGCATGCAACTACAAGTGACCTGTTCCCAGCAGGAACACCTACTGACTTGGCTTTATGGGATTGGTATCATAGAAACTTCAGAAAGGCCATACCCCCAGAGCCATCCACTGGTAATGGCAGTAAGGAAAAAGCCAGAGCTGATGACGACAACTACCTAGGAGTAAGCCACCCACCCAATGGAGGTCAGGAGTTTAATGTTGGGTGTCCCAGAGAATACGATGGAAGCTGCAATGGGCTTCAGACCTGGGTTATGCAGGTCGAAGGATATTTGAACCTGAACAAACACATATTCAACACCTTCATAAGCTGCATTGATATGCCTCCAGACATGAAAATGACCAAATGAGGTGCATCCCTTAGAATGGTCAATTTACCTACAACTATAACAATGAAGGCAGCACACTCCCCATCATTATATTACATGCTGCCTGGGCTGCGTGCTTCCCTCCAGTACCATTACTAGAGATTAGTCAATCACACCATTGCCTAGATATGCTTAATTGTGCTGGAGATACAAAAAGAATGCCTAATATGGAGATCACTGGGCAGTCACTGGCCAATTGTTGGTCTGCTCTCTGCCCAATGTCTTCTGAGCATCTTGGAACTGATATTTAGTTATTTACTTTGGTAACACCTTTTGATGATGCAGATAATCTTATGTTTTGACAATCTCAGAATGGATTGCATAATATTGAATTATGCATCCCCTATGAAGTGATTCCCAAATTTCAACTTTTACTGTTGTTACCAGCTTTTTAGGAAGATATTATTGTCAATAACCTTGTGACATTCTTGCAATATATAGTTTTCAATTGTCTTCAGATATGCATCTCAATGTTTTTCATGATGTAGACTTTGGATAAATTTTATATGTTTGCCCAAAATCAATATTTACAAGAGTCTCATAATTTGATTCATAAGAAAATGTGCTGTATTTGCTTTGGAATACTCTTTAGAGTGTGTGATAACATTGAAACCACCAGTGTGTGAAAGTGCCTTGCTGTGCATGAGCTGCCAAGCCTCCTGGTGAGTGAATCAACAGGTAGGGTGTTGGACCCCTTCTCCAAATCAGACTATTAGGTGTGGAGTGGTGTATTGCTGAACTGGTTCTTCAGTGCCCTCTGCTGTTGTCCTTCCATTTTGGTCATGGATCTCTGTGTTCCAGCAGGGCCACTCATGCATTAATGTCATCACACTGCAAGTGTCTGCAGGTGTGTTGAGAGATCCATATCACCTTGTTTACAAGGTCACTGCACCTTGAAATTCATCACTCATTTTTTGACATCTGCAAACATTCCTCTTTACAAAGTCCAATTCAAATCATGCAGGCAAAGATTTGTTGGCATGCATTTATGTACTTGCATTTATGTACAATTGTAATGAGCTCAAATGAAAAGGTGGTTAACTCATGGACAAAGATCAATTGATGGTGGCAGTCAATTGAAGGCATGTATCTTTGTACTCTAGTTTGGCCCAAGTGCAATCTATGTCACTTTGGCTCTTTCCCAGTCTAATGTCATCTTATGATCAAGAGCTGCAAGCCTTTGGTCCTCTTGTCACAGATATTTGCTCAGATGTTGAGTTGTCAATGTCAGTCCTTACAACATGTCCACCATTTGCAGTACTCTCACATATGTCAATGGCACTCGTTACATCAATGTCATTGTCTCCAAGACATCAACTGCTATCTCCCTGCTGTTTCAATTCCACAGCACAGCAGTGATGAATTTCATCAGCACCAACACCATCTTTTGCAAATATCCCAACCTAACATTCCATCACTGTGTGCTGATCAACCCACATCCTGTTTATTATGGCTCAATCAGCTTCAAAACCATGGCAGCCCTGCAGAAATACAGCACATGTGGTTTTGAGTTTGGCAGCTGCAAAGAGTATCATCATTTGCCTTACAGTTGCAGGTGTATGCCCTGCAATTTGACTGATGGCAGCTGTCTATGGCTTCAATCCAAATGTTCATCCTCTCTCCACAAGTATTCACTTCGGTGCTGTGTGAAAAGTTGCACATCAAAGTCTCTTAGCAGGCAGATTGTCTGATGTCCTTGGCTATGAGACAATGCCACATATGCATTGAATGGGGTTATTTGTCCTGTGAGAGGCATGCCGATGTCCACAATGCAGTGTTTGAGAGTTTGTGCTTGGGTACAATAATCTGTGAAAGCATATGCAGGCATTATAGGCAACTGTACTTGCAAGATCATGGATATTTTCCCCCTAGCTGTCATGATGGTGAACATTCTACAGATAGGTGTCACCAGCAGCACTCCACTGCCTAGCCCTGGCAGTGTTCTGGCTTTGGTATGTTTCATTTCCACAAGCACATATAGTGGTGGATATTGCAGCTGAATGACCTTGTCAGCTGTCCCCTTGACACTCTCCCTCAAGTCAAGGACAATGTCAACCACCTGACCTCATGCACCATTTGCCATGTCAAGATCTGTTGTGATGTTGAAAGTCACCATCACCTCCATGCCAATCATCAGCTCCACTTCATCCAACAACCCACCACATTCTAGTCAATTCTGACTGCAGCAACCTTTTGGGTTTGCAGCCACTGCAAATTTTTCTGGTAACATGAGAGCCTGTCCCCATATAGTGTTGGAAGCATGACAAATGATTGGAGATAAACTCCCCATTGCTGCATGTTCCTTCGCAGTCTTCGAATTCCAATGCATATGGACAGCATGGTGTGATTTCACCAAGACTGCATCTTTCCAAGGCAATGAACTGAAGTCAGTCAGAGGACATGTAGGATTTGGCATAGCCATCAAGCCAGTCAACTACCACCACCTGTTATGTGGTGCTATCATTCAGGTCCACTTTGCTATTTTACACTTCTTTATCAAAGATGATAGGAAGTCAGTGTTTACTGCTGCTGCTCATGAGATCCATGTGCTGCATGCTCCACTCCAAGTACCTGTTAACCCCCTCAAATGCATGCATCTGAGCAATGAGAGCTCTGCTACTGGTAACAAGAAGTCCTGTATGGTGAGACATCCCCACAACTGCAATGACAATTTCTCATGTTTCTCAGGGATGTCTCCCAGTTGTAATCACCCTGGTGGTCTTTGAAGTTGCTCTGGAGTTCCAATGGGTGACATGGGCTTAAGTACATCATGTAAATTAATGTTATCTGTGAGATCTGTGACTGTCACTGAAAGTGGCATTGGCGTAACACTTCTGCATTTCATGGTCATCGATGCATGCATATCATTACAATGAGAATGTCAGGGTTTCAGATGTGTGCTTGCACTGATAGTAAGTATCATCACTGTCACTTGTGTGCTCTGCAAGGTGATTTCTGCCACCATGGGCCATGACAGTCTGCTGAGTTTGTCAGGTTCTCACTGGCACTGTGTGTGTTGTGGAGAAATGAGGCCCAATAACCTTGAAGCTATATGTCTTATTCTTGGGGATGCCATGCATGTTCCATTGGGGGTGATCTGTCATCTCTTTCAGCACTCCAGGCATGACCAGTTCTTGAGGGGGGTGAGTTGGTGTCCTATTTTTGGGTTCACCTGGTCCCAGATTTTCGACACACCATTGACTATATCCCTGTCTGTCATTGAGCAGCTGGTATGTCCCACCATCTCCAGAGCTTGTTGCATTTGATTCATTGGATTCATCACCTAGAAAAATGTCATGTCCTCATTAACACCTGCTGTTGACAACAGCACTCACTATGAAGTATGGGGCTTTTTGTTTGGCCCAAGATCTGGCCCTTGATGTTTGAATGTGCAGGTCTCTGACAGCGATGACATCCAGATCTCCAGTACACAATACCTCTTTGCCCCTGATGTCAAAATCTCGATGACATGTGTTGAGGTTGGGATGAGGCTTTATGTTGTGTTCTTTGATCTAGGATGTCATGAGACAGAGTGCAACCCACTCATTTGACACTGGTGAACATTCACACAGAAGATGACCTACAGGACATTATCCATGTCTTATTGGTGTAAGTATTTTCTCCCTGACCATTTCACCTGCTTGCTAGAGTCTCTGCTCAGATTGGCTACATGCTTCCCAGTGGTTGGAACTTCCACAAGTCATACCAGTGCTTAAAATACTTGAATCTCTCCTATTTTAGGGAGAGCATGTGTTGTGGGGTGTATTTCATTCGACTATGTCCTGGCTCCTATCCATTTGTAATATGACATGCTCCACATCCCCTTTCTGTGGTGCTTAGAGCACTTGCTGCAAAACCTCTGCTGCCCCTCATCACCCAATGTACATGTGCTACAACTCCTCACTGCCCCTTATGCCCATCACACAGTGTGAAAAGAGGGCCAAAGCACCCCTTGTGCCTGTTGCTGTCTGCACTATATATTGTATGATTGTAGGTCAGTGTTTGATGTCCCTCAGATGCCTTCTATGTATTCTTTGCCTCTTGAACTTAAATGTCATATCCTTGGCTATTGCAACATTCAGGATATTGCTGCCTTAGCACAGGCCAGTGCTCTGCTCAATGCTATTGTGCATGATTACATTGAACACTGCCTGCATGTCATGATGGCCACATTCTTCAGCTTGACCAAGATGCTGAAAAGCATCTTGCAGGCATGTGATGCAGTCATTTCAGGTTCATGTGCTCTGCACATCCTGCTACCAGCAAACAAGACTTTGTGGTCTCCCTTGGATCTCAATATATGTGTCCTGCCATTACTTGGCCAGAATCTCTGTCCTATTGGAATGTGAAGGTAAGTGCAGTATCCTGTTGACCCAGGCAGCTGCTCACTGGCATGCATGACTCAGGGTACAAAATTGTGCAGCAACAATCAATAAATGGAGGACCATACGATTTGTCTTCAATTCAAGCTGTGGTTTCATTTTCCAACATGTGTCAGTGCATCAATGTCATCATCTCCACAATGGCAGCAGCTGTTTCTCCCACTTTTGAATTTCACAGCACTGCAGTCATGAACTTCATCACAGCTGACAGTGTGTTCTGTGCCTATCCCACATTCACCCTCTGTCTCATGTCTATGGTAAATCTGGGTCCTGTATATTTCAGTCCTTGGGGTGTCAAGATGATGCAGGCCCTCATAAAATATGGCACTCATGGTTTTTGGTTGGTGCCATGCAATGACATCCATCGACTATCTGCTGTTTGCAGATCAATGCCTTGCTCGATCGCAGACCATGATTGCCTTTGGGTCAACACAAACATGATGTCCTGTGTAACAATGTCACCTAGTGACATTTTCTACTTGTTGGGGTTCATCAACCTCATTTGGCTTCTGGGTGGTTACATATGTGGCACTACATATCCCTTTATCTGTGCACAGTGTTTTCTGATTGAGGATGATTTGTAAGTGTCTTCTGTTGTCAGGTATTTCCCTCGATTCTGATTGATGATAGCCATGATCTCTTGGGACCTCACTTCCTCGGAAGTGTGGAGTTTTAGGTGGCTTGATGGGTTTCGTGGTCAGGTTTCTCTAAGTTTTGGTAGTTTCACAAGGTTATGTATCTCTACTTTGTATTATGTGGTCGAATGGCACTAGCATGTGTAGTGCATTGGACATGGGCTACGCTCCGGGGTGGGAAACAAGGGGCCTGCCAGCAGTACCAGCCATGTTCTAGTGTTAGACTGGTACAAATATTGATTGCTAGCCGTAAATTATGGGAATCGATGATGTGTCCGTAAACAAGGTGCCTGCCGTCCCCAACGGCCCTATCCTCTAGTGGATACTGAGCAGAATAGGAAAGTTCATTGGCACAGTACATCAATGTTATACTATTCGCCAGCTCATTTCTCCAGAAGCGATCACAACTATCATAACGACTGGAGACTCTTCATTTGAACCCGACTCGACATCACTGGACCATGCATCTAGTCCCTCAAGTAGCTAGAAATGCGAATTGTGTATAGGTAACACATTAGACGAGGAACTCAAGCAAGCTGCCGACGAGGAGAGGTCAGGCTAAAATTGTGCATCGAAGAGATGTCCTCACACTCATCACACCTAGCAATCCATTCCAACAGATTATGGACGTGCACGCATCATTATTTTTTCCACCCCCCCCCGGGTCCAGAGACGGACCCGAACCACCATACGTATCCGTTAAATTCCACAAGGCACTTTCGTAGTCTTTGGGAGCAGGTCCCATTGGTGTGCCTAGGGAACTCTCGTGGAGGGAGTAGCACGTGAGGGATTGGATGTTGGCCACTTCAGCCACTTCTTAACTCCTGTCGATGATCTTGAAGCTGATGAGGGATGAGTGTTAGGATAGGTATTTGGCAGGATAGGTGCCCCCCCGCCGAAGCCGTAACGCCCTTGGAGATTAGCAAAGGCGGCAGAATAGTCTTTTCGCGTGGCACTGGCGTTGGCGGAGGATGGTTTAGATGCACGCGGGAGGAGGGAAGCGGTGGATGTAGATGGGCTGTTCATGGTAGTGCTACGTTCGAGATGAGCGTCGGGAACGGAAAGATGTATACAGGTGTGTGAAGGAGCCGGGATGGTAATAGATGCGTACTGTAATGCAGAGTGTTTCTTCCTTGGAACGCAGCATCGGATGACTTTTTATATAGTCACTGGTATTGTTGTGACACAGTTGACCAGGCGCCTAAACGAGAAAGGGGATGCTACGAGGTCCAATCGCCGCAGTAAAGTCACCAGTTTAATCACCGAATCACTACCAATGCAGTCGTGGAAATGCCCGCCCCGGGATCTGGGGCAGACTCACTGTGACTCGGAGATGAGTCATTAAGCGTGAGTAGCATTACGGTGACCTCAATCGACGCCGAATGCCAATTGGCTTACACGGGCTACCAAAACGGATTGGCTGTGTGCTGCCAATTCGGACCCTGGACGAGTCACTAAGGATAATATTGTACAAAGCCCTCCGGGCGCTCCTGGACGCATTTGGGGAAAGCACGTGATGTAGTTCTTTACATTTACAAGCGACTCTACAGGGTGATTCTATCGAGTGAGTGCGAGTCCAAGTTAATGGGATTCTATCGAGGGAGTGCAAGTCCAAATTTACGGTCTATCGGGTGAGTGCGTGTCCAAGTGTACGTAAGAGATTAGTACTGTGGGGGGGACGATATCGAACAGAAAAGTCTACGGGGCATGCGTTTATGTTCTCTATGTGGGATGGTAGATTATATAACTGTCATTTATGAGAGGATGTTTTCATGCTTAGAGGACGACGCACGAGCAATCTTCGATGATGTGCAGGAAGGAGGCATCTCCCTCTCCGAGCGGTTTTAAGCTGTTGAAACACGTACAACGACGGACAAGCAGCCGAACACTCGTGAATGCGGAAGGCATTGACACACCCCTGACGGCGCAGACGACGAAGCAGAACCACTCTGTAAAATGCCGCAATGGATTTAATATCCTTCAACGTCAGGAAGGGGTACTGTTCCACAAACTCGCGCACCGAGTCTGCGCGACATACCAACAATGATCCTCTAGGGTACACAGACACAGACTCGGCAGTAAATTCCTGTAGCTGATAGCAGCAACAACGCTGGCACCAGCCGTGTCAATACACAAGCGGCACACACCACTGTCCATGGTCGTCTGCACGACGTTATCTGACATGACGTGTACAACAAAATGCAGGAACCCCAACGCAACCAGTCCCCCCCCCCCCGAAAGGAAATCACACGTGATCGGACTTAATGGTCCGGTATGATCGTTGAGGACAAAGAGTTTGCAGACCTGGCCTGACGGCGTCCAGGAACATTTTGGTGGCAGTGACTTTTGGAGCTGGGTCACAGTCATCGCGTCGAGTCTCATGCAGGAAAGCGACCCTGTAAATAACTGTTGCAGTGTCGGAACCATGCCATCGCACCTCACCAGCAAACGAAATTCAATCAAAAGTCGCTGGATTCCATAGGCGTCCACCGGGAATAAATGCTATGCGAAAGCCTGATGGGGATGACAACGATGTCGTCCTTCGTCATGTCAGGTGAACACGTACCAGTGCTCATCTCATGAAATGAACGCGCGCCATACCACTTTTCCGCGGAAGATCATTACCATGATTGGAATGCTCGAAGAAGCAGGCGGATGCTGGTTATATTTAGAGATGACACATATTGGAATTGTCAGCTTTAAGGCCAACAGGCACGAAGGAATTAGAGGGCACACCCTTACGATGGCCAACCGGGGGTGCTTGTGTGTGTATCTTCTAGTCCGAACAGGACTATTCTCCTTTCGTAGCACTCCGTACAAGTTCCGGTACGCCAACCTGTACACGGCAGATCGCCTTGAACCATGAATAGACGTGGCACCCAGGTTGGGCGCTGGGATGACAGTGTATGTGAAAAGTGTGTCTCGGGAGGAACAGTCTTCAGCAGTACATGTCAGGGTATTTGTGTTCCAGGTCTGCTCGGCGCCACGGTCGGTAGCTGCTACGTACAATCGGAAAGCTAGATCCTCGGTAAAGCGGTCTATGAACCGATACACTACTTCATGTTTGAGACGTCTGTGGAAACGTGGCAACGGTGGTCGGCTCCGAGATGCACGAATCGATAAATCCTCTAAGCAAAAAGTATAGGTTACTGGCAAAACTTGCAGTAACAGTCAGTGCAACGTACCAAGTCATCACTAGTCCCTGTCGAGAGCAAGCTGCCCGAGAACTCCCTGCCAGCGTCCGGAGGCAAAAATGACGTTATACTAACCTTCCTGCCAAAGTGCAATACGGCAAGTCAGTTTTGTAATAGCATCGAAGGAGCTCTTGAGTCATGTGCAGGAAATTGTTGTAATTATAATAAACGTTGGTCGGCACTCAGAACACATCAGAGAGACAGGGAATGACGGAATCGCGGTCACGACCAGTCAGTGACGGGTTTAAACAGGTTTAAACCATTTTTTTCGCTTCCTGATGCAAAACGCTAGGAGTGACAGGCTGAGACAGCGCGACACCTGTGGTGCGACAGAAACGACACCAACGGTGAGTACACTCATCTAGCATGCATAATTACAATTTTGTTGCGAACACCGACTCTGCAGTGACTCAGTGAGGGGTCTTAGTGTCACCGCGAGCAGCCATGAAGCTCGAAGTTTGAAGTTCACATACGAGGAACCCAGGACGCTTGGCAAGCACTCAACCGGTCGACGGTGGCCCATTCGTGGACGAAAAACTTCAAAAACTCAGTGGCCTTCTTGACGCACGTGCGCGTCCTTGGTGAGTTCTTTAGAAAACTGGGTATACACACACTTATCGGGTTGGTGCCAGTTGGTGCCAGTACTGACAGCCTTCACACAGGCTGTCTGACATGTGCCTCCCACTCGCCGAGATGGCTAATCTTTGCTCAGCGTCGAGCGCAGCGGGCCTCACACGTACTATGGCGTGATGCTGCTGATCCGCGACATACTATGAAATGGCTCGATGATCTTAAATATCAAGTACTGCAGCTCTTCTGATTTTCCACACGATTCCACGTCAGGAATCTGCCAATCATTCAACAAAATGCCTCTTAAATTTATCCTATCAACATCACGCCAACTGTCATCGCGGCAGTATTATGGGTAGCCATGGTAGTCAGAGAGCCAGGACAGTGACGGCCTAGCAACTATACGTTGTTGTCACGGTACGTGTATGGTTTTCTCCCTTCCATCACAGTCTGCTTTTCTCTTTCCTTCCTCTTCGCTTGATACACAATACACGTCGAACATTCGCTTTCCCCGCGGTAAGAAGACTCGCCTAAAATTCTCCCTTGGGCACACTCCGTCACTCTATCTATACCAGCCTGTCGTTGACACTGGTGCATTCTTTTATCATTCCACTCGTTTATCTCAATTACACACTTCTACACGTCATTTGGCACAGTATATCTTGCAAACTAGCGGCAGGAGTGAAGGCAGAATCGCAAACCTGGACGCAGCTTCTAATCGTTCCTGACAATTCAGCAACACAGGATCAACTTGAAATCTGAAGATGCTGATGCAACACAAGTCGATATCTCATCGTCGCATTCTGTCGCTTAATCCTCGCGAACCCTCCCCTGATAGTCTCACCGGGGTCGTTGGCTCGCTCTTGGGCTCTCTTCTTGGCGGATCCTCTGGCAGTAGCAGTAGTAGCGGTAACAGTGGGGGAAGCTCTAGTAGTGCATTGGCTACTCCGACCGCAACGGCCAGCAGCGGGAGCTCGGGCGGGAGCAGCAGTGGTGGGGGCAGTAGTGGCGGTTCTGAGAATGGCAACGGTTCAAATGGCGGCAACGGCAACGGCAACGGCAACGGCAGCGGTGGAAAGGGGAAATCCGGCAGCAGTGTTGGCAGTGGAGGAAGTTCGAGCGGGTCATCGAGTGCCATAGAGAGTGGAACATCGGCGATGCCACCAGCCAATGCTGGGGAAGGCCCTGCCCCCCCCAATCCTAGCGTATTGAACGGCGATTCAGTCCCAAGCAGCTCGCTGTCCGGTTCTGCAGCCTCTGCGATGGTTACTCTACCGGCGAGCCATGAGGGTAGCGCCCCGGGCAATAGTAGTTCCACCCAGTTCACTTCTGGTGGACCTCCCCCATCGAATGTGGGAGAACCGCCATCAGTTGGCTCCAGTTTGCCCAGTTCTGACAGTTCCTATGGTTCGTCTAGCTCTGGGACAGGCGCCACTGGTATCGGTGGCTTAGAGTCGACTGCCACTCCAACCTTTGGTACTGGCGCGGGGAGAACGCAAAACGCATTGTCCTCTGGTGCCGTCGCTGGCATAGTTATCGCATCTTTGTTTTTTCTGCTTATGCTCGCTCTGGTACTTGTCCGTCGTCGTGCCGTAGCTCATCGCGCTCAACGTTTCAAATGGTGGCTCGCCAACAATGCCAACTCTCACAGCTTCTCGTTCGTTGGTGTTAGCAGTCATTCGTCTGATGATTCTACAGGACGGAGTGCTGGTAACAGGGCTAGTGCTCGAAGTTCCTTTGCCACTAACTTTGACCACGGATTGCTCTATCGGCTTGCGTCCCCTACCACCCAGCTGGACATACCCGAGCTTCCGCCCATGGCTGAGGTTCGGGACCGTAACCGCGTCCTAATATCTACGGGCGGCGAAGCCGCTCGGAGGGAGTCCTTTGCTAGCATGACGAGCAATGGCAGTAACGGTAGTGGACAGTATCTCATCACCGCAACAGACCACAGTGGTGATGCCGGAGCTCTCTCCCCCATGTCCGTCCGTCCGTTCACACCTTCTGAGACCTTCTCCTTCCCGAAGCCTCCACTACCGTCGTCGTCCACCGCAATATCGGCTCGTCAGGGGGTTGGCTCACCTAGCGCGTCAACAGCAACGCTCGTCCAGCTCAGCCTGCCACCCCTAGTATTCCACCGTGAGCTGGCGTCGCCTCCTTCTCCAATTAGCAACACTGCAGCCGGCCTTCCATCCGTGCCTGTGATTGTCGTGAATCCATTCGAGGACCCAGTGCCAGCCTTCTCTGACACAGAAACAATACGCCGTCCGTTCACGCCAAATATGGAGGATGAACTCCTTGTATCACTCGGAGATGTCGTACGGATCTTCCAGGTCTTCGATGATGGATGGGCCTTGGTGGAGAGGATCAGCGTCAATGCCGTCGTGGCTGGAAACCCTCACAGCCAGCAGCGACGAGGCTTGATCCCAGTGGACTGTTTCAGAGAGACGGGACAGGAATTACCCCACTTCCTTGCACAAAAGAGGTTGAGCGATTATGCGACTCCACACGGGATACAGGCTGCTTTTTAAGATTTGTTTTGTGCGAGACCGCGTGTGTGAATGCTACATAGAGTTCGTGGGTGCCATTTCCACTTTCTTTCGTATGAGTGCTAACATTGGAGTTGCAAAGTTTACTGCACACGTTGCTCATTTTGCTCGTGGATGTGGAGAAGTCTGCACGTCTGTCATATACCCACCTTTTCCTTGTTGTCGCCCGTTCTTTTCTGTTACTCTTTGCTTAGAGGAAGAACTACTGTTCTCTATCATCTGTTTGTAATCAGTACCATCATGGTCATGGTCCATGTTTCTGTTGTCCTAACTCCGACGGGCCCGTTCAATTTCCCTCAGAGTCTTTTCCTATGTTCCTACGTTTTATTCTTTGCTGGTGCCGCTATTATAACGATCCAGTACTTGGGTTGATGCCGTTAGCTACTCGTGTATTAGTCAGCATGAAATTTGCGATCGATGATTGGCCGAAGCGGAAACCGACCCGACCCGACCCCCCAGGCCTTTGAGCTTGACACAGTAAACACCTGCTTGTGGCACATCTCACTCCCTCACACACACGATCGGTATTATGCAAGGCATTCTATCAACAAAGTACTCAATGGCCACCGTTGCGTGGACGCACGCACTACGCTTGTCTTCACGGTCGTTCGCGTCGAGCGCTGCCAGGTGGCAGGCAGTGCCTGCGGAGAAACCGGTGTTGCAGAAAGAGTTCAAGATTTACCGTTGGGTGAGTGATGCGTCGCGTATTCAGGCGACTTGAAACTCAGAGCGTTGTACATACAGAACCCGGATGAACCAGACAAGAAACCGATGTTACAGTCTTACACCATTGATCTCAATCAAACAGGGCCAATGGTAGGCCGCCATCCTCTCCTGGTCTGCCCCGTCGTGACTCGCTCAACCGTCGCAATAGGTTTTGGATGCACTCATTAAAGTAAAAAACGAGATCGACCCCACACTCACTTTCCGCCGTTCCTGCCGAGAAGGCATTTGTGGATCTTGTGCAATGAACATCAACGGGCAGAACACCCTCGCTTGCTTATGCCGGATCGACAGAGATGCCAGCAAGGATGTCAAGATTTACCCGCTCCCTCATAGTACGTTGCCCTTGCCACTGTTCTCTACGACCGTTCTAACGCCCAGTTTCCTACCTCCGCTCTGTCCTTCCGCTCATTTGTTAATTCCACCTTCCAAACATTCAGTGTACATCGTCAAAGATCTCGTTCCTGACCTCACTCTCTTTTACAAACAATACAAATCCATCAAACCATACCTCCAAAACGACAATCCTCCTGCTCAGGGAGAGTTTTTGCAAAGTCCCGAAGAACGCAAGAAACTTGACGGCCTTTACGAATGTATCTTGTGCGCTTGCTGCTCTACGTCTTGCCCGTCGTATTGGTGGAACCAAGATGAGTACCTTGGCCCTGCGACGCTGATGCAAGCGTATAGATGGATTGCGGATTCAAGGGTTTGTTTCGCCGCTGTAGACTCCGTCGAAAGAAGTGCTCATCCATCGATTTGGTCTATTTTCTGTTTGCAGGACTCGTATGGCGTCGAGCGCAAAGAAGTCCTACAGAACGAAATGAGCCTTTATCGCTGCCATACCATCTTCAACTGTACGTCCTCTTTACTAATTATATCCATGGCAGTTCACACGAATCGATCAATAGGTGCGCGTACTTGCCCAAAGGGCCTCAACCCCGCCGAGGCCATTGCGAAGATCAAGCTCGAGCTCGCAGCGGAGTAGCAACAATTATGATGTCGCGTTTATCGTGCCCTGTTCTGGTGTCTTACATTCACACGGGTATCACGTTTAGGTAAAGCTGTATCAATGTGGATACGTTCTAGTACATAGTGGAGAAAGTGGAATGTTTATTTTCTCATTCAAAACGGCTACACTACACGATAGATTTGAGGAGTACTGACCATTCGCATCAATGCACCAGTCCTACTGGCGGAGCTCGTATGGTATCCACCGAGGCGCGATTCGCAGCGAGTGGGTGCCCGGCTAACCTCCCCCTGTAATAGTGCTGGAAACTGGATGTGTCCCAGCACCTGAAACTATTAGTCAAATAATGAGACCAACTGGTCTCGAGTACCCGGGACTTGATATCTTGACGTAAAAATAGTGCGCTCACATCCTCACTCCCCAGCCTCTTCTCCCTTGTGCTCCTTTGCTGGTCTCCCCAGTTCCTCTGAAGAGGTACTCGACGGTGACGCAACGACGCTCGGTGTGATATAGCACCCCAATGACTTACTCCAAGTATACTCATGTGATAGTACCTTGGTCAACGTGTGGAATGCCGCCACGGATGCAAACGGGACGTTAGTGCGGGGGTCGAGGTAGCGCGCAGGGAGGCCCGTAATGGGACACGTTCGCACTGGTCGAGCTGTATAAAGCAAATGAATCAGTGATTATCGTGCACGTCCGTCCCATCGATGAGTAAAACACGACGACAAAAATGGCGATGCGGAGAGTAGGAAAAGACGTACAGAGTGGACGGTTTTTGCCAGTGTACACGCGTAGATCCCCCCATGGAACGTGATCTCCAAACATGGCGGACATGGTATCTACCCAGAGGGGTTTCTTTGCCGACGGTGTTTGCGCGAGTTCGTGCATGACGTAGTTCCTGCACACGTCTGTCATGCGGTCCTCGGACAGCAGTTGTGGCGGTGCACTCGAGGCGGAGCATTGGAGGGATGACAGCAGTAAAGTTGTCGATGGTGTAGGTGCCGATAAAATGGCTACATTAGTTCCTGGTGGTTGTGGTGCAGATGACGAATTCGGTGAGAGAGCACTTGCAATATTTGATGTCGGCACGTTGCTCGCAGGAGGATCTTCCGCAACAGGTGGGACGCAACTGACGAACGGCCCCCCAGTAACACAGACGGGAGATTGAACCGCCACGCCAGTTGGATAAGAAACACTATAGTATGGCAAATAGGCCCTCGGTGGTAATTCGAGCTGAACCGTTTCCTTTATTTGTTCTTTCCTACTGATCCAGCGTAACACGGGACCGGTAGTCGACTGACGTACCACACGAGCACGAGCACGCTTCTCTTCTTCAAGCCGGAGGTAATTCCGATGTTCGAGAATATTTCCTTCTTCCGTATCCAGTGCTCGTGCAATGAGTTCGTCTTGAGTGGGCATGCTCGTGGTAATCTTTTGCTTCTTTGGCAAGGCAGCCTGACCAGGTATTGAGTCCAATCGTCCCCGGTAACAAAAACGGTGTGTACCTTCTTCTCTTCAGCATCTTTGATGCGACTTGCGGTCGCCGTGGTACTCAAAACCGTATGTCGCCTTTGGCTCTGTCTCTTGGCGCCTGTCCTGCCTGACGTGGTGCCCTCGATGACTTTCGTCGTCTCCGCATTGACGACTGGTTCTAGCAATATACGGCGTCTCGATTTTTGTGTTGAAGACCGGGAAACGGAGACTGCGGCCTCGGGGTTGAATGTAGCACGTTGGCGGGCATGAGCCAATGCTGTTGCTTTCTCGACCCTTGTTCGAGCAGCCTTTGATGTAGTGAGCATTGATATGTGATAATGAAAGAGAGATGGAATTGCCTGGCACTCGCGTCTGTCTGCCTCAAGTACTTCCTTGTCTCCAGTGTGGTCCTCCTGGGCAGCTTCTTCATCGGTACTCATAAAATCCGACTCAAATACGTCCTCCTCCTCTATGGATTATACAATGAAGTTCACAGGTGTCGAACCTATTCATGTGCATACCTTTATCATTGATGAAATCGGTGTCCTCTTCTACATCTGCAGCTTCCTCGATTGCGAGTTCTGCCAGCGCGAGTTCCATCCTGGATGTTGTGAGATCGGAGGACGGGTGGGGTGAAAAACATTACCTGTTGCCAGCGGTGCTCCGCTTTGGTCTGCGGGAACTGAGATTTTCTTCCGCCATGACTTGCCAAGTGGACTATTAGGCCCGCTCAAAGTTGAGCAGTGTTCGCACCGAGCGACGCACCAGACGCACCGCATGGGCCACACCGCGACCTGGAATCCCTTTCTGGCTAAATATGGTAACTTATGTAAACGTGTGTACTAATATAGGGCTGTGAAGGAGCCTGGGGTGAACGGCGCCTCAAAGTTTGCATTGCCGTCCTCTTGCATAAGGTGCTTCCTCCTGTGGCGTCCAGGGGCGCCCGGAGGGCTGTGTATGTTACATTAACATCATTTTGGTCACCTTGGTGTCCAATGTTGATCTCAACTTCCATCGGCCATGTCCGACGGTTTTAGCCTCTGCTGCTGGGTACGAGGTACCTCCGTCGCTGCCACCTTCATTATCACGATTTCACGGACTGCAACCGTCTATACCCTCAGAGATCTTATAAAGGAATCCGCGTCGCTTGAAGTGCCTGCTCCAGCTCTCCAGCTGTTCAAGCTCAAGAATCCCCTGCGAAGACCCTATAAGGAGACTCTCAATGGTGTCACCCTCTCGACGCACGGGGAACTCTTGGATCCTTCGGATGAGATATCAGAGGTGTTCACAGCACCACTACCAACGTGCCACATCCATATCATAGTGGGTAAGGCGCAGTTGCGACCCAAGCTTTCGTGGCCACTCATACCTGCTTTGCAGATGCACCATACCCGGAGATTTACTACTGGTTTCGAGGCGCAGATGCATCGGAAGAGCGAATGGTTCGGATCTGTTCGGATGCAAGTGTCACTGTGCTCAAACAGCAAATCCAAGACAGTCACAGTGATCTCCATGATTTTCCCGATTCTTCCATCAGGCTGTTCGTGATCTCGGAGGGTCATCTCCTGGAGAGTCTCAACACGAACAATGACGGTACGCTTCTCAACGGAAGGCAGAAGATATCCGCATGTTTCGAGGGTACTACAGTTCTCGAGACTTTCTGTGTTATTGTCCAGTTTCCATGCCAAGATGTCATTGCTCTCAATTACTGGATAATAGGTGAAGACATCCACACCATCTTGGAGGTTAAGGTTGCTAGGACGCAGACGGCTGGTGATCTCAAGCGATTGATCAAAGCAGAAAACGCAGTTACCCTTCACGACACAGACGTGCGCCTGTTAACGCTTTGGAACGTTTCCCTACCGTGCGACGATGCGCTTAAGCAAACAATCGAGGGTCTTGACCTCCGTCCCGAGAGATCATTGCACAGTATGAAGAGATTGTCCACGATCTTTGCAGAACCCCCTGTTCCCGAGCATCTTCATATCATTGTCGGATTACCACATGCCGGTGAGCTGTCCATCATGATCGCATCATAGCTCTGTCTAATCGTATATCCATGCATAGAGCAGGGGCCCCCTTTGCATCCGCAACGCCTCGTGGCGGCACAGTGAGGTGCTTTCCTTGCCCAAGTTAAGCCAAAGGCCATGTCGTCCATTTCGCGACCTTCTGAATTTTCTAAGTTCCAAGCGATCGATGGTCAGACTATTTACTGCAACCGCCCTGCCGATGCTGTGGCCATCATACCTCCGACGTTGCTTCACCATGCATTTGGTGACTTCCTTCATGACTGTGATGTGGTTGAACCGACCTCCGAAGATAATTCTTTAGTGATGAAGCTGCACACTGTGATGTCAAACTATTATGATGATGAACGGCAGTGCGCTGTTCAACTCCGTGAGCTGTTTAAAGGGTGGGGCTTGACTTTCGTGCCCTCCGCGACGCATCACGGCTACATGACGGATGGGGATATGCGCGAGGGAGAGTATCGCTATGCTATCGCCGAAATCAAAAATGAAGTCGGTAGCACGCAAGCTGATCCCTATAACCAAGCGACTTTCTACTACATGGAATTTTCGAGACAGTACGCGGAAACGATGGCGTTGTCACCTTTACCTTGCTTCATCATTCTTCTTTTTGGTCTGTTCAATTTGTTCCTGTTCACTATGCACCATGAATAACCGTATTTTTCAATCAGGACCGTTAATTATGTTTGCAGGAGCAGTGTGGAACGTTCTCCCGGTTATCCAACCTCTCTCGTTCGTTCTCCCACTCCACTACCATCCAACAGATACCTATATGCGGACCAAAGTGGCTCGTCACCTTAAAGCGTTTAAGAATGCTGTTGTCACGCTTAAAGGGTATTATCAAAGTCTCTCACTGAATAATAACCCATCCAGCTCGCACCATTTGCAACTGTTCCCGTATCCCACCTCTTTCAAGCCTCTCGGAAGTAACGCTAACGCAACGAAAGAATTCGAATACACATCACAGTACCCAAACAAGCTTATCTTTTTTGGTACTCTTGCTGGCGAGCGCATTTGTATCAAATTTGCGCGTCATTATTCGATGGAGGTTCACCAGTTCTCCGCTTCACGGGGACGGGCACCAGCGCTCCGTGGCTTCGACGCGCTACATGGGGGATGGTACATGGTGGTGATGGATGCACTGGACGGTTACAAGGATCTCTGTGATGTCGACCCACCTCCTTTGGTTTTCGAACGGATCAGTACCCACCTTAAGGAGTTTTAATAACATGCTTTCCGGACCCTGCCCCAGGGTCCGAGCGTGCCAGAGTGCACAGAGTGCGCAGCGAGTGTGTAGACCAAGTGCACAGAGTGCATAGGGAGTGCATAGACCAAGTGCACAGAGTGTGCAGAGTGTGTAGGGAGTGCATAGACCAAGTGCACAGAGTGTGCAGAGTGCATAGGGAGTGCATAGACCAAGTGCACAGAGTGCATAGGGAGTGCATAGACTGAGTGTGCAGAGTGTGCAGAGTGCATAGGGAGTGCATAGACTGAGTGTGCAGAGTGTGTAGGGAGTGCATAGACCAAGTGCACAGTGAGTGTGTAGACTGAGTGTGCAGAGTGTGCAGAGTGCACAGTGAGTGCATAGACCGAGTGTGCAGAGTGCGTAGGGAGTGCATAGACCAAGTGCACAGCGAGTGTGTAGACCAAGTGTGCAGAGTGCATAGGGAGTGTGTAGACTGAGTGCGCAGAGTGCATAGGGAGTGCATAGACTGAGTGTGCAGAGTGCACAGTGAGTGCATAGACCAAGTGTGCAGAGTGCATAGGGAGTGCATAGACCAAGTGTGCAGTGAGTGTGTAGAGTGCACAGAGTGTGTAGACTGAGTGCATAGAGTGTGCAGAGTGCATAGACTGAGTGGTAGACCATTAGGAATGCAACCTACACAGCCACTGAATGGAAGCTCACAGCCACAGAGGGCAAGCACCATATAAGGAAATGGACAGGCACCAGAGAGTTGGTGAAGGGAAGCAACACAGCCACCAAGAGTCAAAAAAATAAGCAACTGGTGTGAGTCAAAGTGAGGTTCAGTGGTGAAAACCAACCAAAACCAACACAAAAGACAATGAAAGTGAGTGGTGGTGTGCCTATGTGGTACCTAGATGGTAGAACCTGTTCTTTGGGAGGGTTTTTGCGAGCTACAACACTCAAAGATGAGTGCTGAGGGTTGGGGGTGCTCCTGATGAAGAGGGAGCAAGAATGTGATAGAAAGTGATAGGGTAGACTGCTGTCAGCCCACAGAAGGATGGATGGTGACTTAATTCAATGTCCTAAGCTGTACTGAGCTCAGGGAGGGCTTGGAGCAAAGTATATGGATGATAGATGATGATAAGCAAAGTAGATGATAGCTAGACCCTTAATAAAGTCTCAACTATTGAAGCTGATGAATGATTTACTGAGAGATGATAAATTGTGAGCAAGAGGGGCTCTCTCTGATGTCTTCTTTTTTTTTTTGCTACCTAAGTACAGTGACTTATATACAGTACAGGGGCGTTGCCTATGGAAAACAAGGTGCAAACACTTGGTAAGTGATTGGTAACTGATGAGTAAGGAATGTAAGCAATGGGTAATCATCTTGGAAAGCATTGGTAAGCATTGGTAAGGATAAGTAAGCCAAAAAGCGAAGAATCAGTAAGCAAAGTCAAAAGATTGGTAAGTATTGGCAATAGGTGAGTCAAAGACAGTCAGAATGTCACAGTATGAGTCAAGCAATGTCAGGAACTGGGAAAGTGCACTGGAATCACATTAGGGGGAGGCCATGCATGTCACATCTTGAAGAGATCACTTCTAGGCCAAAGTGGGATGACAGAGAGGCAGTGCTGATCTGATGCCGATATAGTACATCCAAAAGCGGACAGGGTGAGTCAGATGTCAACAGGGGTCAAGCTTTGGGGGTCTGTGGGGTGACAGGAGCATAGGGGATTGCAACTTTCCCCCCCAAACCATCCTCTCAGTGAAGCAAATAAAACTTCATGAATGAGGCTCTGTTGGAAGAGAGGATGAAGGGGGAGCATCTTCTGCTGTATCTTGCAACAAGGAGGCGAGATGTGCATCATACTTGTCATGGATGCGATCAGGGAGAGTGGAGAACAGTAGATTATACTGTAGCTGTTGCAATTTTGGAAGAATGATGGACGAGACTGGTATGAAGATGTTGCAGGGGGCAGGGAGGAAGGATCCATATGCTTCTTGGACCGGAGAGACTGAAATGACCACATAAGACCTTTCCAAGCGAATGACAGACCTGAGGTGACCAAAGAACATCCTCCTGGAGGTCATACTGACAAAAAGAACATGCTGTCCAAGCTGGATGGGCTGAGAGGGGGCAGATGAGGGTGGGATGTACCAGGATGCTTCAGGACAGAAGCTGGTAGGAACTCCTGGTAGATATATGTGGCCATGGTCCCTAGCAAAGGGGACAAGTGAAATGACTGATGTGGAGGCAGCCATATCAGAAGAATTAGCAAAATGAGCATCTTTTGGAGGGAGTGCTGTAGAAACATGTGGAGTGCGCAAATCCTTTCCAATCCTGGAAGGTAGGATCACGTGGCTGAGCACTACAAGTGAGTGTGGGAATGGTTTTGGTGTCTGCAGAATTGGTGGAGATATGTTGAAAACTGGAATGCTGTACATGGGCGCTTAAGAATTTTATTGGTGCTTAACTTGCCTCCTCCTTATTCTTTGGCATTGACAGCTTGTTCTTGTGCAAGGGATGACTGCTGACATTGCTGGCTGTCCTTCTTCACATGAGGGCTATGGTCTTCACCTCCATTCATCAGCTACATCCATGTCCACCTCACCAAACACCTTTGGTGTGTGACACTGGTTGCTTACCTGGACACAAGATGACTAGCAAGTAACTAGCAAAAAAAAGCAGAGTTAGCAATGAGCACTGACTACCAATGACCAACTACCAAATAGCAAAAACAAATAGGTGACCAGTTGCTTATTTGGATTGAAGATGAGTAGTGAGTTGATTAGCAAAGAAGTAGAGTACTGATGACCACCTACTGACTGAGTTGAATGATATGACTAGTGAAAAATAAGGGACTGGTTGCTTATCTGGATGCAAGATGACTAGGACATGATTAGCTGATTAGCAAAAAAGCAGACATAGTGATGAGGGATGACTGCCAATGACTGACTACTGACTACTGAATACCAAGTACTGACAGCAGACATAGACATGGTGAATTGTGTTGGTCATCTGGACTGGTGAGTGAGGAGGGACTACTACTGACTATGAAGATGGAGTGGATGGAAACTGAGGACAGATGACTGAAATGCAACTACAGACTAGAGACTGGCAACTGGATGACAAGAAAATAAGTGAGGGGTTGGTTATTTGGACTAGTGACTATGGACACATGAGAGGTGACAAGCAGCTACAGATGAGGGAAAGTAATGGTGAGTGAACTGGGATGATAACTGGGAAATATACAGCCCCTGGGGGAATTATAATTACAAGCTCCCGACCATAATTTGGGGGAAATAATGCTGGGAGTCAATAGATATGTCCATTGGGATGTCCCAGGTGAAATTTGAATGAAATTGGCAGTTGGAAAAAAAATCTACAGGGGGTAGAAGGATGGTCAGACCACAAAGTGGTATCTCTTTGGAAATACTTCTGGGAGGCTGGAAATCATTTCCATTGTCTTCAGTGGCATTGATAACACCCAGGACATCCATCCCTGGCAAGCTGGCACCCCCTCCTGATGTTACTGGATTGCCATCCCTGGGGTATGAGGAGGGGATCAGGTATGTCAATGAAACAAATATGGGGACCTTTGTAACACAATTCTGATGGTCTTGTAATGTCATACCCATGGGGTAGACATGATTCAGATAGCTAGATCAATCTCTGAAATTGTTTTGATGGAGTGAACATGGGGAGGGTGGGGTAACATATCTTACATGGATATTCTGACACCTAGAAATGCTGCAACCATTGTCATCATCCATTGTGGCTTTCAGGCCCTCCAGGACAACCATTCCTGACAAGCTTTCATGCTTCCTAAACATTACAGGATTAGCACCCCCAGGATAAGAGGAGGGGAATGACACATAGGGTCCTTTCTGATGTGATCCAAATGGTCCTGCCATGTCATTCAAGTGGCACAGACATGGTATGGACAGCTGGATTGATCTGGAATTGTTTTGATGGAGCAAAGCTGAAGAGGGGGGTTCACATTTGGGCCAGGTATCTGATCAGACTACACTAGGCAACACTGGGATTCAGTTCCATGGGAATGGGAACCACAATCTATATCAACATTGCATTCATCACTTTCTCCCTCTGTACCCATATCCTTGCCTTCCCCCTCCCCATCCCTCTGCTTCCCTCTATGAGGTGGCCTTGCCTCTTCTTGCTGGAGGCTTTCGAGCATTCTTTGCCTTTGATGACTTCTTAGTCTGTGCCTCTTTCAGCCTCTGCCTTTCTAAGATGAGGGCCTTGCTAGCCAGCAGTTCGTCATATCCAGCATGCTCCAGGAGCTCCATCTGCAGTGCATTCCTGGGCTTTACCACTCGAGATGCTCGTCTCCTGGCCTGTTGCTGTTCCTTCTTGGTGGAGATACCCTCGATCTTGTAGAACTTGGGATTTGTCACCAGAACCACCTTCTCACCCTCCACCCGCCATGTCTTCCCAGGACTCTTTTCACTCCCTTTGGTTGCATCAGGTAATGTCTGAAGGACAGAAAATATCCTGCCAAGGTGGTCCAGCACCTCAAACTCCTCCAGGGGTGTCCTG